>NW_007734283.1:75070-98995 GCF_000696425.1 Galeopterus variegatus | reverse complement strand
AGAGAAAAAGAAATACCACATGTTCTCACTCATTGGTGGGAGCTAAAATTAAACAAATTAACTCACCCACATACACACTCACAAAAAAACCAGGGGAGGGGGAAGAAGATATAACAACTATACTTTTTTGAAGTTGTTACAACAAGCAAATGGAAAGGACATTCTTGGGTGGGAGGGGAGAGAGGGAGGAGGGAGGGAGGTGTCGGTGATGGGCCATAATAATCTAATACATTGTATATTGACAAAATAAAAATTTAACGAAAAAAAAAACAAAACAATATCTCCTCACTTTCTAATAAATTTCATTAATGTTAAAAAAAATCAAATTTTATCTCTTCTATAAGTGTTCCTTTGTTATTATAAATAATCCTAGAAATTACTGAAACAAAGTAAGCCAGATACTGGGTACTGATCAAGCTTTATTAAAGGAACAGAATCTGCTGGGCTGCACCCAAAGTGGGGGGCAGCCCAGGGCTGCCCTCAAAATGGAGAACAGCACCAGGTGTGGGGGTGGTATAGCTTATATAGGGTGCCAAGGGCTGGCTGATACCATCAAGGAGGGGCATTATGCTAATGTGGAAACTATGCAACCAGGGTGGAGAATTGCACCCTTGCAGAAGCAAAAGTGTTTCTATTCAAGTCACGAGGCTTCTCCTAAAGGGAAGCAGGAAGGGGTTTGGTGCTGGAGTGGAAGACAAGGCCAGTGGCTATTTTGTGCTTATTGTGTGCACAATGGCGCCAGTCACACCCAAGGTCCATCAATTACTTTTCTAGGAAGAATCTTGAATAAATAGTAAGCATAAACAAAATACTTTGAAATGAAGAAAACTCCTAGTTTTTTGGCCATTTTTATGACAAGGGGCTTCTCAGAGGAGAGTAGCATAGAGCACAAGACAAAAACATGCAAAATTCCACATTCTTGCTATAAAGGGCTGATACATATTTATCAGTTATTAAGGGGGCAAACCAAGCTATCACCAGCTGCAACTAACTCCTCTTCTTGAGTAGCTGCAAACCAATATCTCAATCTAACTTAATACTGCTGAAGGAGTAATAGGAATGGCATTTATTCTGAACAGACTATGTGATTGGCTATTGGAGGGCTTTTGGGATTCTTCTAGTGTCAGAAGAAGAAACCCAAACCGGTATATGCTGGTCGTTCTACCAAATCAAGCTAGCGAGCAGATCTGTGGCCTTTTGGCAAATGTTGAGTCTCCACATGTGAAGGAAGCGATTTCATCTGGTAATTAGTAGATGCCTATTCTTAAATCAGCTTGTTATAAAGAAGATAATTAAACCTTATTGCTAGAAGTGACATATATTTTATTGCTGTTAAGAGCTTGGGCCTTGGGGCTAAAGAGACATTACCTCAAATCCTCCATCTGCAGGGATAACAGAAGAACCTTAGACAAGTAAAATAGCTTATCTTCATTTCCCTTTTCTCATCTGTAAAAACAGAGATAATATTTATCTCTGACTGATGTTCTGTAGATTAAAGAGCATATTTAAAGCAGTTAGTTAAATGTCTAGCACCTAGTTAATGTTCAGAACCTGTCAGTTTCCCTCCTCCTCCTCATCATCATCATTATCATGACCATCATTATCATCATCAGCAGCACTATTATTTATTTTTTTATTTTTATTTTGTCAATATACAATGTAGTTGATTATTGTGTCCCTCATTGGATGAGTGGATATGGAAAATGTGGTATATCTACACAATGGAATACTACTCAGCTATAAAAACGAATGAAATACTGCCATTTGCAACAACATGGATGGACCTTGAAAGAATAATATTAAGTGAAACGAGTCAGGCAGAGAAAAAGAAATACCACATGTTTTCACTTATTGGAGGGAGCTAAAGGTGAATGAATCAATTCACACACATACACACACACACACACACACACACACACTCTCTCTCTCACACACACACACACACAAACAAACAAACAACAACAACAACAACAAAATAAACAAAAACAAAAAAACCGGGGGGGGGGAGCAGCACTATTATTAACAAGAAATTCAGTGATTTATTAGGGGCATGTAAAACAATAGACGTAATAACAAATTAGTGTTAAGAAGTGTCAGATGAAAACTAAATAAATAGTTGGAATGCACAGAGATCAGGAGAACATTTCCCCTTGCCATTTTTCCTTCTTCTTCTGTTTATCAGTCAAGAATATTGGACACAGTAAGAAAATAACAAAGCTTTAAAAAATAACTATATAAATTCCTCTTTGTGCATGTGTCCATCTTTGTATGCTGTTTCCTTTAGATTGCAGGGACCTTTAGGCCAGAGACTGAATTTAACCTAGTGTTTAATATGGGCATTTATTTATTCAGTCTTAAAACTTCACTCTTGAATAAGCTGCCTTGGAGCTAAAGAGATCAGGCATCCCATTTTTTGAGGGATTATTTTATTTTTTAGTACATTTGATGGGTGGCTTGAGAAATCCTGAGTCTGGCAATTCCTCCCCCCACTTTTTTTTTCATATTGCAAATATGCTTACTCTGGTGTAGTGGGATTGCCATTCCTGAGTTCAGGCAGTGGCTCTGCAGTCAATACTTTAACATTATTTAGCACAACCCTGCCCAGACTCTATACCTTTATAAGTTCTGGAATTAGTGAATGAGTGAAATGTTTACTTTGGACCAGACCCAGAGCTGCACATTTTCAAATATATTATTTGAGTTAATTGTCAAACAACCCCAAGAATGCATATTATAATTCTCATTTTACAGATGAGGAAACAGGCTCAGAGAAGCAACAATTTGACTTTTATCTTGGAGATCCGTGGTTCTCAAATTTAAGATTTATCAGCATTATCTGGAATGACTATTAAAAATGAAAATTGTTCCCCTCATCCTCCACCCTGATTCAGTAAGTCTGAAGTGGGGTCTAGAATCTGTATTTTAATAAGCAGCCCAAGTTATTCTGCTGGTCTGCAGTTAGTGCTGTGAGAACACCGCTGTAGGCAATGAGGAGATTTTAAAAAATATTTTGCACGTGAGTTTTGTTATTCTTGGATAATGAGGATGATGGATAATGAGGATACTAAATTAGAGAAAAGAAACTATTTAGATCACTAGTTCTCAAACTTGTTTGTACATTGGAATCACTTGTAAAGCTTTAAAAAAGACACTCATGCCTGGATCCAATCCCCAGAGATTTGAATTTAATCAGTCTGGGATATGACCCAGGCATTGAAATTTTTTAAATTCCAGAGATAACTCTTACATGCAGCAACTTTTCAGAACCACCTATTTAGGAGACTATTGCAATAGGAAATGTGCAGTCTTGACCTAATGCAGGACCGATGGGATTGGCAGTATCTCTGACAGTCCAGTAACATTTCTGGATGGTTAGAAAGTAGGAGTCCTTCCTCCACATGACTCGTGGTAGCCGTGTGCTGGGACTGATTTTAGTACATACGGTCCTTCTGCTGAGCACCCTCATGGTGCATTGTCCAACCCAGCAACCTTGGAGATGTTAGGGAGTAACAGGGATGTGGATAAAGCTAAGGAGGAGAAGACATAGGATGGTTCTTAGCAATGTGGCTTCAGTCTTACCCACTGTCTACTTTGAGTCCCTGCTTTGGTTCCCTTTGATCTGGTCATGTCCTGGTAGGGGAGTTGATTAGCTAGACAAATATAGTTGAATACTAGTGGCTACCTGGGATGTTGCATGGAGAGTTATCTTGAGGTAAGTTCAGGAGTCAGCAGGAAAAAGACTTCCGTCACGTTAGCTTTCTATCAGGAGACTTAAAGGAGATTGGAATGGCCCTCAGGTCAGAGATTTGCTACCCTGAGCAAAATGTTAATTACAAAATATTCTTAGCCTAAACTTTATTTGTATGCAACTGTTCAAAGTCCAATTCTGGAAGCAAAGAAAAAACTCCCTATTCTGACCCACCACACAGTGCCAGGAGCGGATTTCTTGTACATAATATTGTTGTTTATTTTTTGTTTAAGTGTTCTTTCACTCACAAATGCCCCACTTTGTAGCAATTTAGGCGAGAATATTCTGTATGGCTTCCTTTGCATGTTCTTCTTGGGGGATATATCCTGTTGTTATGGGAGCAGTTATATAGGCTTTCATTCTTTTAAGAAGGAAAACATTGTCTTCTGATATGAGTAAAGCCTAAAAGACTCTTCCTCATTATTTTCCATCATGGTTCCATCTGTTTTTCCTTGTAGTGGCTTACTGGAATTTTCTACCTCCAGAATGACCTAGCTGCTTGCTTGTGCTGTTTCAAACATACTTTGTGGGCTAAAAGTGCACTTCCTGCCAGAGCTTTAAGAGAAATAAATGACACTAATTTTTTAAAATCTCGTGTAGCGATAAATCTTGAAAAGACAGTACAGAAATTAGAAGAACTGTCAGTGTCAATATTATTTTATATTGGATATGAATATTTTCATTTTACAGATATTAATTTTTTTTGACTAATATAGATATTTTATTTCAGTTTTACAGATGAGGAAACTAAGCATTTGGAAATCAATTAACTCACCTAAGATACCATAGCTTGGATTCAAAGCCAGTTTGCATGTCTCTATAACCCATACTCCATTTATCATAGACCCTCTTGGAATTTAAAGAGGAAATATCCCCTGTGATATATGGCTTCAATTACTAATTTTTAACTTTATAGTTCTACCAATTGGTGTGAGCAAAGTTTTTTTCATCTTGCATTTTCAAAAGAATGTTCTAAAAGAAACATGAATTAAAATATTAAATACAGATGATAAAATTAAAGCTCAGAAAAGAGAAAAGAAATGGAATTAATATTTTATGATTGGCAGGTCTTGAATTCTGCTGTCTTTAATATATTTATTTATTCACAAAAGCTATATGCATTAGATATTATCATTTGCTATGTTGTAAATGTCCCCCAAAATTTATGTGTTGAAACTTAATGCCCGTTGTGATGGTATTAAGAGGTGGGAAGTTTTGGGAAGTGATTAAGTCATGAGGACTCTGCTCTCATGAATGGATTAGTGCCCTATAAAAGGGTGGAATAAAATTAGTTTACGCCCTTTTATGCCTTTCCATTCCTTCTGTCATGTGCAGAAGCAGAGCTCCTTCCCTCTGGAGGATGCAGCAACAAGGCACCATCTCGGAAACAGAAACCAGGCCCTCACCAGACATCAGACTTGCTGGTGTCTTGATTTTGAATTTCCCAGCCTCCAGAGCAGTGAGGAAATAAATTTCTGTTCTCTATAAATTACCATGTGTGTTATTTTGTTATAGCAGCACAAACAGACTAAGACATCATTGTTGTTTCACAGATGAAGAAACTGAACATTAGAAAGGTAGAAGTAACTTGTCCAAGGTCAAACAACTAGAAGTGGTGAGAATGGAATTCAAATTTTGCTTTGATTGACTGCAAAGCTCTTTTTTTAAAAGTGCCTCTTAAAACATATAATAGTAAGGAATGAGAAATCCACGGCCTTCTGATTTCCAGTTCGGGGTTTTTGCGTTGTTGCTATCATAAGTTGCTTCTATGATCTTTCAGGTATCAGAATAGACTTAGTCTGAACTTAGGTAGATCACATGTGACTCCAAGGTTAGGAAGGTGTTGTCTCTATTGTTTTAGAGCATATTCTTATCATAGGTTTCAAGCTCAGAGCTCCAGAAGTTCTCAGGCTATACTATATTAAAATATAACAATACTAAACATGCATAGAGCACTTATTATGTGCTTGGCACTGTTCTAAAGTACTTTATATATATTAACTCATTTAATTTCCCTAACAGCCACCTCAGTATGTGTTATCATCAGTTGCAACTTCAGTCACCGAGCAGGAAGTTGGGACACAAAGAGGTTGAATAGCCTGCCACGTCCATGTTCCTGACGACTTTGCCATGCTGCCTCTATGTATGGCTTCCTTCACCTCTCCTTCCCTCCAGTCTGTGCCCTCAGCTTAACAAATGCTGCCTGGCAGACTGACCTTCAGATTACAGCTACTTACAGCTCACTCCGTTTTCTGACTGTACTTATCTTCCATAAAATCCCTCCTGAGGATTTCTAAAATAATTCTTTTCTTTCCCTTTAAAAGAACAGCCCTGTAGTACAGATCGTGGGGTCATGCTGGCTGGAGTCTTCCACTTTCCATCATTGCTTGAATTGCATGTTACCCTGTATCTGCTTTAGACTTATCTATTTTGCTTTCTGTGCTTTGAGTTTGGTTTTTCTACAGGCATAGAATCTATAATCTCTAAAGAATAATTTTCCTCACATTATTTTACTTTTCTGAGAATGCTTTTAATGGTAGATATTTTAATGTTCTATTTTAAAGAAGTGACAGACCCTTTAGCTAATCTGCTGGCAGTTAGATTTATTTGCTATCTCAGCCTCAAAGATCAAGCTATATGTATATGTGTATATGTATCTATGTATATATTGACAGTGAAAGGTATATTAATGTTTCTGGCAATATAGGTACTATATAAACTCAAACGTTTATGAAGATTATTTTCTGAAATTGAAATTGATTATTTTCTATGAAGGCTGATTATAGCTATTGAGATTATAAAAATAAAACATAAAGTATTTTATTATTTTAGTGAATAGAATTGCTTTCCTTTTTGTAGTAAAATAGCAGTTCCGTGTTTTAACTTTAAAAATGTAGCTGAGCTTTTTTTTTCTCCCTAAATAGCCGTTTTCAGAGGGATGATCTATGGCTTGTCAACTTACAGTATAGCTGATGTTAAAAAGTTTGTGATGGCAACTCTAAATGTTTTATCACCTGTCAGAAATTTCAAAGATAATAAAAAGTAACATCCTTTAAATTAATTAGACATGATTAGGACTTCAAGCCCAGAGGCCATATCATTATGCAAAAATTATAACAGTTAGCTATTTAAATTACCATTAAATTGATTCTTATGTTAATTGATATCTCACTTATAACCCTAGATTTAATTTATATAAGATCTTCAGAAATAATAAGGTGTAATGAAATATTATTTTGGAAAAAATCCTTTTGAGAAAAAAACACACTGAAGAATTGATTGTTATATTTGACTCTAGGTAAAATCTTTGTATTAGAATAAAACTAATTTCTCATGAAATGGCATAGCTTACATTCATCTCTTGTGTTTGTGCAGCCCCTACAAACACCAATAAAAGTTGCATGTGAGGTTCAGTATGGTAATTTTTTCTGCAGTGAGCACTGTCTTATATTCTCCTGTCTGACAGGGGAAACAGAATTTAATTTAACCATTTGGGATGCAGCATGTGCTGTGTGACACATTTTGGAAAAGGAGGGTAATGTGACTGTGCACATAGACGATTTCTGAAGATAGGAAGTGATATGTATTTCAGAGAAGAACTGACACCGTGAGGTAGAATTAACTTGACTGGAGTAACATCCCATGGGGTTTTAATAATCAGGTGTTGATGATGTGTTCGAAGTTAAAATGCCAGTTGCAAGAAACTTGCAATTAATTATTCTTTAAGTACAAATTGAGATGAACTGGGGCACATCCTTAGTTCAGGTATATAACCTTGTCTTGAATTTCCCCCCCAAGTGACTAGTTTTGAATCTGCAAAATGGCAAAACAAATTAAAATATTGTTCTGGTTTTATTTAGAGTGTCAAGTCTCTCCTAACTAAAATCCCTTTCTATTTCTAAATTTTTTACCAGATTGTGAATTCCAAGAGTGTAAGAAATATAGCTTATCATTATCATATGGACCTAATTCCTGGGGCTAGATATTCAATTACTTAAGAGTTTCCCAAGGAATCTCTAGCTTGCTTTATGGTTTTTAGCAATAACCATATTCAAATTGTAAAATGCAATTATAATACTACAAAATATGAGGAACTGTATTTGTAAGTATGAAATCAGTATTGGGTCATTTAGAAAAAAATGTTACAAATGGGAAGTTTACATAGTGCAGTCTAAAGTCCCCCATGCAATGGTTGTTTTTTCTCATCTTCATGTCTAAGATCTTCACTCATGTTTTAGTTGTTTTTTGTATTATTTTGTTTCCGTTCTGTTTTCTCTATTTTTCACACCTTGTCACAACATGGGGATTGGGAAGTGATGCTTCTAAGAGCTCGTGAGCAAGGTCAGTATCCACCAGGCACAACTGGAAACAAATGTGATCTGAGATAGGAGAGGCAGAGTTGGGGATGAGGCTGGTGCAGGAGTTCGTGAAGAAAGAATACATTTTTACCTAAACACTTCCAGAATTCACAATTCAAGGATGGTGTTGAGATGATGTGTTAGTAATTCAGCACCCAGAGGAACACTGAACATTTCCATCATTGCAGAAAGTTCTACTGAGCAGTAGCACTGTCTAGCACCAGTTGAGCAGTGCTATTTCCTCAGAGGTCTGAATCTTAGTTCTGAGGCTTTTCCTCCAAGCTTCTAAATTTTTATAATCTCAACCTCAACCTAATTGTCCTCCCTCTGTAAAGGGGGTAGCTGTTTTCTGTAGCTGCTACCTCTGTAATATATTTGTTCCTTTTTTGCCTTTTAAGTCCCTTAATATGTAGGTACCAATGCTTTATATTACATTCTATTAAAATCAGGGACAGCTACATAATTTGGGGACTAATGTGAAAAGAAAATGCAAGTTCTTTTGTTCAAAAAGCATGGTAAAAGTGCCACCAATTTCTTTGATCTCTCTCAACTTGTCATTGTGTTCTTTATTTGCTATTTAATGTCATTCTAAGTAAAAATAGAAATTAAAATTTTAAAAATAAAATTTTACATTTAAAACATTAGTATGAATTTTACCATTATCTTTATATTGTGCAATGCCCATTTTAACTGTAAGTTTCAGAGCATTTAACTCATATGTGGACTCTCCAGCGTTACACAGTTTGTGTTTTGTGGTGATCAATGGGACTCCGAAAGGTTGGAAAGAGGGAGAGAAGATACCTTCAGGCACAGAGCTGGCTAAGGGAGGGACACTCAGAGAGTGAGGGCAGACTCACAGGAGCCTAGGACCTGCACCACAAGGCAGAGGGCTAGGCTTGATGGCCTCTGGGCTCTTTCTGTCACTAGCTGACAAACCAATATGGCACACATCAGTCAGAGATGTAGTCTGGGGATGTCAAGTTAGGTGACACTCTTTCTTATGGTCTTACATCAGGTAGGTGGCCCTCAAGAATCTTTAAACCTCAGCACAGGGATACAGTAGGTATCTAGATGGTGGTGGGTAAGAGGCTCACCCAATTCAGACAGGGCTTCCATTCTGCCACCTAAACAAAACACTGTGCTGCTGCCAGCCCACGGTGGGGATGGCTGCTACCATGCCCTGCTCCATGAAGTCATGGGATACATGCACCCAACCCTGACCCTCCTGCCCCTGTGCCCAGGCTCATACTGGGTGTGGAAGTCTCTGGGAAGGGGTAAGGAGAGGGAGGCCAATCAAGGTCTGCAGCACCAGAATGAGGAGGAATGGGAGGCTGAGAACCTAGTCTGGGGAGGTGGCAAGAGATGGTGCCATGTGTGAGCTGAGGCTCAAAGCCCTTGGAATGTACTCTGTAGTGTCATTGGACTTCACTTATAAAACACAAATGCAAAGGTAAAATATTAAAGAATTTTGGTACAGTGACCACAGAGCATTAAACTCCAAATGTGGGACCCTCCTGAGCATGGACCTGTGGGAGTGCATTGTTCACAAGACTGTAAAGCTGGCCCTGATCAAAATACCTCATATGGTTCTGTCTCCTGATTGGACCATGACTGATATAGATGGGAAACCAGAAATTAGGCTAACTCTGGATGAATAGAACAACAAAAAAGTTTTCTTCTCCCCAACACTCCCATTTGAACATGTATCAACTGGCTCTTGCAGCACAGTATTATCTGGGGCTTCCTTTTGCTGTTGACATTTTGCAGTTGACTTCAATATTCACTGTTTCAAATTCTTTCTTTTATCTTTCCTTCTTAAATACAAGGTGTTAGTAAGTTGATTTTATCCATTACTGTTGTTTTATCGCTATTCCTTGCAACTTTTACCTTCTTCAGATGCCTCCATTTTGCCAAATTATGTCAAGAAGAAATATTGCCCTCAAAATTGTCCATAGTTTTATTTATATCTTTGACATACCTCAGCCTTTGATTTGTGAAGCAGTGTTTTCAGGGAGAAGGAGCATTTTTAATATTGCATCTTTCTCTGTGTGGAATGTTTAAGTTCTGAGTCTTTAAATACAAATTTCCAGGCATGGCATGCTCCATAAAACTTTCATAAGGATTTTCAAATTCCTTGGGTAGCAGATATGTATACCTATGTCCTGTTGCTGTCTTTCTTCTGCTATGTTAACTTTGGTTTCATCCAGGAGCAAATTCAGTGTAATGCTCCTGTACAGAGTGGGTGCTTGATGTACTCAAAATTCTTTGGAGGTAAGAAGAGGATTGGCTCCCTTTCTTTCCACATCTCTAATCTGGAAATGGCCTGGAGTTTCCTTCTACTTCCTGCAGTAAGACAGCCTCCACAGGCCAGCTGGGTAGCTTCCTATGCTGGTGCTTCCTAGTCTTTTCAACCTTTTGATGCCAAGTTCCTCAGGGATAGAACTATAGGCTCAGTAAAAGTTTAGCCTAGATTGAATTTAATCTGTGGAATTTTTAGGTTACAAGAGGAAACAGAGAGGATGGGAGCTAGGCTGCTTTTCTGTTCATTCAAACCCTGAATCACATTGCTGTTCTTGACAACACATGACTGCATTCACTGAGTCAGCCATATACAAATGGATTTTTACATTTGAGGGACTAAATTTCAAAGTAAAAATCTCTGTCTTTCTTCTTGACTTCAGTTAGTGAAATTCCTAAACAAATAAATACAGAGGAATTGCTGAAGTTTGAAATTCTATGATCTCAAAAGGGCTATCCCAAATGTAGGAACCATGTGGTAAGACCCGATGGTCAAGGGGAATGAGGGTTCCAGTTACCAGAAGACGTCATAAAGGGGTAGGAAATTTCAGGAAAGCAAGAATCTCAGCATTCATAATTTTACACTGAGTCATTTTTATATGCACTGACATGCACATATACATACATTCACATACACATCAGTCATGTTTCTTCCTCTTTCTTCCACAGATATCATATTCCATGTCCATAGTAAAAAGTCAGCTAAGGAAAATGAGAAAACCCCATGTCCTTTGATCAAATAAAGAACATTGGGATCTACCAAGAAGTCCCAACTCAATAGCTAGAAAGCAATGATTAGCAGGTGTAAGTGGCTGGGAAAATGTTTTGAAGAGCTGGATAACTGTGTGGAAACTAACAGAAGCTAAGCAATTGTCCTTTTCACCTCAACATATGCCTGGACTAAGACGGGAATCTGGGAAAAGGCAGAGGAGGTTCCTACCTGAGGAGTGTTTCTTCCCAGAACAGAGCCAAGAAAGAATCAACCATATTGGAAAGGGCATTTTTGATTGAGATAAATTGTGTAAATATTGTACAGGTATCTGTAGAAAATGTTTCTTCCCAGTAGGAAAACAATCTGTTTTACCAAGACAAAGTTGGTCAAATGCGTATTTCCAGGATAGACAGCAGGGTGTCAAACTTCCTCACAGGTCTTCGAGGTGTAAACATAGAGAAAGTGATTCATCTAATAGTTTTGCCCCTATTATGATCACAGTACGAGCCAAGTAGTGTTAAGCAGTTATTTAGTGTCTGAATCAATCTCCTTAAATGAATTGCAAATGAATGACAAGCGTCTTCTCAATAGTAAAACTAAAGGCTCAAGTCCATGTGTCTTTATTTCTACTTACTTATAATACTAAATAAGCTATAGCATGTTGTGCCAAATATATTCCACTCAAAGCTTTAATTGAGAAGCTTTTTGTTACTATTACTAATTTTCTATACTGCATTTTCTCTTGAGTCAGGCATATTTTCTTATTGTATTATGTCAAAGATTACTCAATGTAAAGTTTGGACAGATGGACTTAATAGCCTCTTGATATGTTTTTCATCCCATAAATGTGACTACTTCATATTATGGTTTAATTGGTTTTGGTGTAATATGCATTTTGTGGATATAATACAAACATATAATATGCATATAAAAGTTCATGCATTAACTGTTTGTTATTCTAAAAGTAAAATATTTCAATACTCGTATCTTCTAGTCAGTAGACACAATAAATGAGCCATATCATATGAAGCATCTGTTACAACTGGAGTGTTCTTTAAAATGTACATTTCTTCATTATGCTTAAACATCATCCCCCTTTGTACTTGCTTTTCAGTTCTGGGTAGTACTAGGGTAAACACTAGGTGGATTGTATTGTAACTCAGGTTAGATGGCAGTTTAAATCAATCATTGTCTGTATCTATAATGCTACCCTAGCAAGATGCTTATGGAATAGTTTATTTTTTCAATTATATGACTAGAGAGGAAAACTAAAAATATTTTTGTTTGCTTCTTTTATTTGTATTTTTCAGCTTCTTAAAGTAGGATCTACTTTGTCTAGGTTATTTGAAATCTCATCACTATCCTGAGAAATGTGGTTTGCAAATTAAAATAGTAACATCAGCAATTTCCCCTGAGAGAGACTTGCTTCCACCCTGCCAGAGGCAGTATCACTGAGTAAGGAATAGTTAGACGGTTTCTCTCAGCTGCCACTGTTTATGGGCATACGAGTACTGGCAGGCAGGCACTTTTCCTCTGTAGTTGTTAATGTGAGTCATAATCATGAATTACTTTTGGAGAAATGGTATAACTATTATTACTACTAGAATGTTTGCCAAAGGCAGAGAATCAAACAACAACAAAATCTTTCTGATTGCTCCACTGTCTGCTTCATTAAGTGATTCTCCAGATCTTAGCTAAATACATCCTCTCTCTGGACCTAATCTTGCAAACCTCATTCCTATTGACATAGAAACATTGGCTAAGTAATAACTGCAGAACTACAGCCTAAGAACATAAGTCGATTTTGTTTTGTTTTGTTTTGTTTTGTTCTGTATTTTTGATTGTATGCTTTAGCTGAAGTGAGTCTGAAGTCATGGAAGGTAATGTATCTTTCACAATCACTCTAGTAGCTTTTTGAGAACTCATAACTAGGACAGAGGAAGAAGAGTATAAGAAAACCTGTGTGTGTATACATGTATGTTTGCATGAAATAGCATAACAAGCTATCAATATCCTTCCGAAATCACTATTTATTGTGTATGCACATTATTGCTTGCATTTATGTAATTATCTTTGCTACTATCTTCCATTATTTATAAAGTAAAAATTGGTGGAGCTATATGCCAGGTTGTGTGATAATGCTAGTATGGAAATATGAATTATCTCTAATATAAAGCATGAACAGAGAACTGTAAAAACACAGAGTAAGAAGCAATCTGTTTAGTGGAATGGGTTCACAAAGGAGGATGGCTTTAAGCCAGGTGTTTGAGCTAATGTCAGGATGGAAAAACATTCCTGGGAGAGTGAGCAACATGAAAATATCCTGGCCACGTGAGGCTAGTTCCAGAATTTAATCACATCCTAGAATGCCTGAAATGTGAGATGTATGGGAAAAGAGTGACATTTGATTTTTCAAATGACTTCAATGACATGTCAGAAGGAAAGGGTAGGCAGTTTGTTCTGCGGATTTTTCTCTAACCTCAGGAACATATGAGGGTTTGAATTCCCCTTGCAATATTAACTCAAGAAACTGTAAGGTGTTTACCTTTACCAGATTCAAGATGAATGAGAATCTATCTAAGAGTTATGTGTCATATGAGACAAATGCACATCATTGTCTAGATGGCTATTTAGTAATGAGTGGCTAGTATAGGTAAGATCGAGTACACTAGAGAATGAGTGCTAGTTATGCTGCATGGCTGGCTAGAAGAGACCTCTAATTATCTGCACATACTGAGCCTTGTTTATTGTGACAACAGACAACATGAGTGTTAAACGACCAAGATAACAGAAACTGCCTGGAAGTCACCAGACCTCTTTTTTGCTGTTGCTTTTCATACTGCTCAGTTTCCTTTCCTGTCATCTTTCTTAAAGCTAAATAAACTTAGTGCTGGATAAAGCCAGTTGTATCTTGTAAACTGGATGTCAATCTGAATTCAAGACTACTGCTGTTAGTAGAACAGAGTGAGAGTTGCAGATGATAGACAAGATGCACACAGGCAATTGTTCTTTTTTCATAAATATCTTATTCCACAGTATAAACATAAAAAAATTAAAGTTGAAGTCACTAGTGTCTAAAATCTAGAGATAATTATTAATACATCCTTAGGATTAAGATATATGTATATCTAATGATAATTAGATTCCATAAATTTGCTCTATTATATATGACTTTTTTCACTTGTGCTTCCACTGCTAAAGATAAATATACACCATTATTTTTAATAGCTGCATAGAATTCCATTGTGTGGCTATTGAATTAGTTATATAACCAACCCCCAATAAATACAACTACTGATTTTTCACTATTAAATTCCATACTGTTTTTGATATATGTGAAAATTGCTTTTCTGAAAATTCATATCAATGTATAGTTCCACAAGTAGTGTATAAAAAGGTACATCTATTCATCCTCCCACCAACACTGAATTTACATTAAAAATAACTCAAAAACTCTTGCCAGCAATAGATGAAAAATATCTTTTTGTTGATATTTGTATTTTCTATACTCTTTATATTAAATGGAAAATTGTAAAGAAGTAGTGAATATCATTCAAAATCCTGTCATATAGAGATAACTATGTTAAATCTTGGTGCTTGGCAGTCTGAACATTTTCGGTGCATACATGTATCTGATTTTTTAAAATAAATGGGACTATATAGCATGTGCTGTTTTCATTCAACAATATTTTTCATAAATAATTTCTAATGATAAAATGATATTCTTTTGTATGCATTCCTATTGTTGAACATTGATGTTGTCTCTTATCCTTTTGCTATTATATAATAATGCTGTGATGAACATCCCTCTATAGAGTGTTGCACACTTGTCCAATTATTTCCTCAGTATGCTTCTTTAAAAATGAAATTGCTGGGTAAAAGTGTGTGTGTATATACACATACATACATACACTCTAATTTTCTCATAAATACCAATTTATGCCTTTACCAGCAGTTTATATAAGTATCTGTTTCTTCACACTCTAGCCAACACTGGATATATTTCAAATCTCTACCAATATGACAGGTAAAAGATGTTTTAAATTATAGATCTTAGATACAGTGAAGTTGATTATTCTTTAATATTTTTGGCTATTATTTTTCACTTGTAAGTTGCCTTCTGATGACATTTGTTCAATTTCTAGTAGATAGCTCATCTTTCTTTTGGAGAATTCTTTACATATTAGAGGATATTAACACTTTGCCACATCAATGTTGCTGGACTTTTAATTTTGATTATGGTAACTTTGCCGAGCTGAATTTTTAAATATTTGTGTAGGAAAATCTACTAATCTTTTCTGATATACTGTCTGCTCTGGAACTTTTCCTCACACTAAAATTATCGAATTATTAATTTTTTTTCTTATAGTGTTTTCTTTCAATCTAGAAGCCAGTCATTAATTCATTTACATTTACAGGTTTTTTTTTTCCTGAATATCCCAATACTATTGTAATTCCTCTACCTTCTCCATCAATTTGAGATATTATTTTTCTTATAGATCAATTACTACATATTGTATATATACACACATATATATTTATCTTTTTGTCAGTAGTGTTTAAAACTAAATTTTAGTAGTAGATAGAGCATGTCCCTATGAAACTTAGTCTTTTATGTGAACTTGGGAATACTCTTCCCTCATTCCAATTTAAAATCCATTAAGATTTTCAGAGACCTTGCATGAAATTTATAGATTTAGTGAGAATCTTCAGCTTTACAATACTGAGCCTTCTCATCTAAAAAAAAAATTCTCCATTTTGTCAAGGGCTCTTTTATGATTCTCATGAAATGCCCATATCTTTTATGAATATATTTTGCACAGTTGCTGTTAAGTTTATTCTTATTTTTTATGTGTGGTACTATTATGAATGAGTTTTTATACACACACATATATATGTATGAGGGGTCTTCAAAAAGTTCACGAAAAGATTCACATTATGTTTCAATTCCTTTTTTTCACAAACTTTTTGAAGTACCCTTGTGTGTGTGTGTGTGTGTGTGTGTACTTAAGTTCTTACAGAAAAATAAAACATACATTTAAAAAATACAAAAAACACTAATAAAGTATAAAAAATAGCTAATATTTCTAAAGTGTACACCTATTTAACCACCTCTGAGGTCAAAATCTAACATTTTCAGTGTTCTAGAAACTTATTTATGTGCCCCTCCCCTACCACAAGCCTCTACTTCCTCCCAGAATGATCAGTAACTTGACTTTTGTGAAATAATTTCCTTACCTTTTTTTATAATTTTATCATCTATGTGTACACCTCTAAATAATATAGTTCTGTTTTGCTTGATGTTAAACTGAAATAAATGGCCATAGTGCTTTATATCCAAACTTGTGTAATTGTTACCTTCATACTTTAGCTGATACTCTTTTCAATATTTTAGTTGATTTTCTTTCTTCGTTAAGGAAATAAAGTCTTAAGTTGTCTGTAAATTATGGTTCTTCTGTTCTCCTTTCCAACATTTATAAGTTCCGATTAAACTTATAGGGTCCTTCCTAACTCTTTGACTAATAACATTGTTTACAACTAAGGAGAACAATGATAAATAATGGTAACAGTAGGTAATCCCAGTTTTGTTCCTGACATTAATGGTCATACTTCGGGTATTTCATCATTATTATAATACCAGTGGTTGTTTTAGCTGTATATATATCAGGGAAAGCAATTTCCTTATATTCTTATTTTCTAAGACATATTTTTCAGAATTAATATAAAAATGTTACCATGTGACATTTTGTTATCACTCAAGGCAATCACTTGGTTTTATTGTTTTCAGTCCTGAATAAAATTTATAGATATATTTGGAAAGAAAATCTATTTTATACTGTTGATACTGCCATCTGGAAACATTATATTCCCTTACTTAACATTCTTCTGGAAAATTGAATAGTTTCTTCATACTTCTTACTCCACATTTCTTAAGTTTAGATGCGGTGATCCTATATTTTTGTTGGTCCTGTGAATGAGATCTTTTAAATTTATAATTTGTAAATTTGAGTTTTATAAATTAGTTTTGTGATTGGTCCCTATAATAAACTCTCTTATTAGATCTAACAGTTTTTTGTATCTATTTTCTTAAAATATTTAATCAAATAATTCTAGCATCTGTAAAATATACTCATTTTTATGTCTTCCTTTTAAATAGTTATAATTTGGGGTCTTCCACTTCTGGGCAAGATAAATTTAAGGGGTTTGATATACCCTAGTATTCTAAA
Source organism: Galeopterus variegatus (assembly GCF_000696425.1). Lineage (NCBI taxonomy): Eukaryota > Metazoa > Chordata > Mammalia > Dermoptera > Cynocephalidae > Galeopterus > Galeopterus variegatus. The sequence goes on along the minus strand of NW_007734283.1, from coordinate 81,652 downwards.
CAATTAGGGAAATGGACAAAAAATATAAAACAATCACTTTTAGACACTAGGATAAAGGCAATGTAGTACTGTCATCTCCAAGAAAAGAGAAATAAACCATGTGAGTCCTATAATTGTACCAGCTTGCTGTCTGAAGGCTGTTTCTAGGCTGCAGTACAGGGAGGGAGTAACTAAACAGAGCCTGGTCAATTAAGGAGAAATATATTAGAGTTCCAGAAGGTTAGAGAGCTAAAGTTTGCAGAATACCATAGAAGAAAAATCTGCACACATTCAAAGAGAGAGCTCTGGACACCTGCAGAGAGGTCCTCTCAAGACTTCAGATAAGTACTTATTTGCACATATGTGACAGGAAATTACCCAAGCCAGGGAAAAAAACACCGAACAACACTAGACAGGAGAATGTCTGCAACTCATAAGAGCTAGGTATAGTGTTTTCAAGAGCCTGACTGGAAAGATGTCAAAATATACAGGGCACTGGGGTCAGGAAATGTATTGCCATACTAATGGGACTAAGTTAGCCTTAGACTAAAGATCCTGTGGGCCCATCCTGAAATATCTTAAAAACAATCTTTGAAAAGAAGTGATAGTATGTGAAATGATGGATATGTTAACTAGCCTGATTTGATTATTCGATCATTCCACAATGTGTATGTATTTCAAAATACACATTGTATCTATAAATATACACAATAATTATTTGTCAATTAAAAATAAAATAAAATGTAAAAAGAAAGAAAATATCCAACTAATTCCAAAAAAATTTCACTGTATGCTTAACTAAAACAACGTACTTTTGAGGAGCTCAACAAAATACAATATCTAGCAATGTTGAATTTATATTTCCAGGATACAACAGAATATTTACATTTCCAAAATACAATAGAATATTAACAAAAATGCAAAGAAACCAAAAAATGGACTGACAACTGGGAGAAAAATCAATCAATGAAAACAGAACCAGAAATAACAGAGATGATGAAATGAGCAGATAAAGGCGTTAAGACAGTTATTGTAAGTATGCCCATGTGTTCAAGTAGATAGAGGCAAACAGCATGATGAGGAGAAAAATGGACCATACACAAAAACACAAATGGGCTATAGATGCAAAATATATTGTCTGAAATAAAAATTACACTGTGGTGTGATCAATAGCACACTAAACACTACAGAAAAATATTACCAGTGAGTGTGAAAATGCAGTAATAGAACTATCCAAAATAAAGCGCAGAGGGAAAAAAAAAGCTAAAAAAGTGAACAAAACATCAGTATATATTAAACAGCATAACATAGTGTGTAACTGGAGTCCCAGAAGAAGAGGAGAAAGGTGGGGCAGTACGATAATGGAAAAAATTTCCAACTTTGATAAAAATTATTGATGTGTAGATCCAAGAAACTCAAGTAATTCCAAACAGAATAAACATCCTAAAAAAAATCATGTCAAGGCACTTCATAAAAAAAGCTGATGAAAAACAGCGGTAAGAAAAAAATAATTTTAAATAGCCAAAGAAAAAACATTACGCACAGAGCCACAAAAAATAAAATGACAGTCAATTACTCATGAGAAACTATGCAAGCCAGAAAATAATAGAATAGAATAGAATAACAAGACTTTGACATACTAGAAGGAAAAACAAACAAACCTGTTTATGTAGGTTTCTTAAACTAGCAAAAAAAAGAAGACATTTTAGAGAAACAAAAGCTGAGAGAATTTATTATTATCATAATTCTGCCTGAAAAAATGTTAAAAGTACCCTAGGCAGAAGAAAATGATATCAGAGGGAAATTTGGATCTAAACCTGGGAATAAAGAGCACACACAGAGAAATGAATATATAGGTAAACATAAACTTTTTCCACATTTTAAATCACTTTAAAAGAGAATTGATTGTATGAAGTAAACTAATAGTAATGTATTTGGGAATTTATAGCACGTGTCGTAGTAAAATTTATGACACCAATGGCACAAAGGATGAGAAGGAAAAATGGAAATATTATTTGAAAGAAATCATGATAGATTTAGGATGCATACTGTAATCTCTATGGCAATCACTAAAAAATAACAAAACAAATTTTAAAAAGGTTATAACTAATGATCAAATAGTAAAGCTAAGATGGAATCATTAAGAATCTCAATAAATTCAGAAGGCAGAAAAAGAGAGGAAAACAAAGGAACCAAGAACAAACAGAAAAAAAAATAGAACATACATTCCATTTCCAAAACTACATTAACTTTAAATGATGTAAATGCCACAAATCAAAAGACAAATTTTTTCCAAAAAAGGGAAAACCAAGTTTGTGCTGTTGACAAGTAACGCACTTTAAATATAGACTTAGATTAATAGTAAAAGCATGGAGAAAGATATACCATGCAGATACTAATCAGTAGAAAGCTAGAGAGGCTATATTTATATCAGAAAAGTAGATTTTTGAAGAAGGAATATGAGATGAAAAGGGACTTCTAATAATGATAAAGTAGTCAAATAATCAAGGGGACAAAACATTCTTAAATGAGTGCACTCCTAATAAGAACTTCAAAATATATGAAGAAAAACCTATAAAACTAAAAAGAGGAATGAACAAATCCAGAGATGTAGTTGAAGATTTTTAACAGTGTTCTTTCAATAATTGATGTAATGTGTTTTTTTGAAATTCAGTATGTATATAGAAGACTTGAAGAATACTATCAAGTAATTTGATTAATTGACATTTATAGATCACTCTACGTAATAACAACAGGATACACATTCTTTTAAAGTGCACAGGGCATTCATCAATATAGACCATATTCTGAGACATTAAATAAATTTCAATTGAAGTACAGGGATAGAAATCATACAAAGTATGTTCTTTGATAACATAATTAAGATTGATAACAGAAAGATATCTGAATTATCCTCACATATTTGGAAATTGAACACTCACATCTAAATAAACCCTAGATCACCAAAGTAATCATAAGGATCATTAGAAAATATCTTCAACTGAATTGAAATAAAACGTAACATATCAAAGTTTGGGGAATGCAACTAAGGCAGTGCTTGGAGGGAAATCTATAGCATTAATTACTGAAATTAAAAAAAGAGGACATGTCTCAAATCAATGACCTAACTTTCCACCTTAATAAACTAGAAAGAGAAGAGATAATTTAAATCAAGCAGAAAGAAATAATAAAGTTAAGAGCAGAAATTAACAAAATTAAAAACTAAAAGCAATAGAGAAAAGTGAATGAAACTCTTTGAGAGCAATAAAAATGGCAAATTCTACAGACAGTAAAAGAATAATGGATTATTATGAACAATTTAATATCAATAAATTTGACAACTCAGATGAAAAGGACATGCTCCCTGAAATACACAAACTATCAAAGCTCACTAAGGAAGAAATAGATAACTGAAATAGCTCAGTATCTTTTAAATAAATTGAATTTGTACTTAGAAACTTTCCCTCAGAAAAAACTTCAGTCCTGGATGGCTTCTTTGGTGAATTCTACCAAACATTTAAGGGAGCAACAATAGCAATTTCACACAAACTTTTTCAGAAAAAAAACAGTAGGGAACACTTCTCAACTCAGTTCATGAAGCCGGTATTTACTTTGGCACCAAAACAAAGACTCTGAAAGACACTCATCTCTTATGAAGAACTGAATTCAACAATATATAAAAAGGTTATATATAATATATAAAACAAATAATGTATCATGACAAAATGGGACTTATCCTAGAAATGCAAGGTTGTTTCTACATTAAAAAATCAATGTAATTCCCCTATCAAAAGAATAAAGAAGAAAAATCACATGGATCATCTCAATAGGTATAGAAAAAGCATTTAACAAAATTCAATACCCATTTGTGATAAAATTCTCAGCAAATCATTTCTAGGAATAGATGGACACTTCTTCAAACTTACGAAATACATCTATGGAAAAATCTATAGCTAATATCCTATGTGATGATGAACAAATGAGGGCTTCTGCATAAAACCATAAATAAGGCAAGGATATCCACTCTCCATTCTGTTCAACATTATACTGGAGGTCCCAGCCAGAGCAATGAGGAAGGAAAAAATGCATATAGACTGGAAAGGAAGAACTAAAAGTATATTTATTCATGTTTATGTCTGTATAGACTATCCTGAGTTCTAAAACAAATATTCTAGAAGTAATAAATGAACTCATAACAGTTTCAAGACATAAAGTGAATATAACAATATGAATTTGATATCTTTAAACTAACAATGAACAATTGAAAATGCCTAGAAATAAATTTAACAAATATGTATTAAAAGAGGCACATATGAATGGAAAGATATGTCTTTGTTAGTGGTTCAAATCTACAGATGTCATTTCTCCCTAAATTTATTAGTATGTTTAATAAAATATTCAAAATCTTTGTTTTTTTTTTTAGAAATTGGCAAACTAATTCTGAAATATTTATGGAAATGCAAAGTACTTAGAATAGCTGAAACAAATTTGTAAAATACAAACCAAGTTGGATTTATGCTCTCTGATTTCAAAACTTACTATGAAGCTACAATAACTAAGGCAGTGTGTTCCAAATACAGATAAGTAGAATAGAATAGTCAGTCTAGAAAAATACCAACAAAAATATGATTAATTGATTTTTAACATTACCGGCCAGTTGTTCAGTTGGTTAGAGCATGGTGCTGACAACCCAAGGTCCAGGGTTCGGTCCTTCTACTTGCCAGCTGCCAAAAAATAAATAATAATAAATAAAAATAAAAATAAAAGGGTAATTGATTTTTGACAAAAGTGCTTAGGTGATCCAATGGGAAGAGGATAGTCTTTTCAATAAATCATGCTAGAGTAATTAGACATCCATATGCAAAATAATAAACTATGACTTTGGTCTCATACTACACACAAAAATTAACTCAGAATGGATCACGGACCTATACATAACATGTATAATTATGGAACTTCTAAATGAAAACAGAAAAAAGAACTTTATGACTTGAGTTAGGCAAACATTTCTTACACATGACCCCGAAAGCACAAACCAAAAAAAAAAAAAAAATCAATTAAATTTCAAAATTAAAATTTTTGTCCTTCAAAAAATTGTTAAGAAAATGAAAAGGTAAATAATAAACTGAGAGAAACACCTTGCAAAACATAATTGGTAAAAAGATTGTATCCAGAATACATAAAGAACTCTCTCAACTTAAGTAGACAAAAGATTTGAAAGACGTTAACATAGAAGATATATGAGTGCCAGATGTACTCATGATGCTCTGCAGCATTATTCCTTAAGGAAATGCAAATTACAACTATGATGAGATACATGTACATATCCTCTTAAATTCCTAAAACTAAAACGACACAATTTTGAGTATTGCTCAGGATGTAGAGTAACTGGGAAGGCAACAAATGTATTGCCACTATGGGAAATAGTTTGACAATTTGTTATTAAGTTAAATATACAATTACACAATGGTCCATCAATCCTATTCTTGGATATTTACTTAGGAGGAATAAAAACATATGTCTATACAATGACTTACAATCAAATATTCAACTTTACCATACTAGTTAGCCCCAAACTGAAAGTAAGCCATATATCCATCAACGAGTTAATAGGTAAACAAATTGTGGTATATCCATAAAATGAACTACTATGCAGCAATAAAAAGTAATTAATTGCTAATAAATTCAACAACACGGATGAATCTCCAAAGCATTATGCTAAATGAAAAAAGCCAAATACACATATATCCTGTATGATTCTATTTATATGATTTATAGAAAATGAGAAACTACACTGACAGAATATGAATCAGTTGTTGCCAGAGGCAGAGGACAGGGCAAAGTGACTGATTTTAAAATAGCACAGGGGAACATTTTGTGTTGATGGCCTGTATTGTGATTATGATCACAATGACATGATTGTATAAATTTGTAAAACCTCGCTGAATTGTATACTTAAAATTTGTAAATTTTATGTAAATAATGTCAGTATAGCTGATAAATATACTTTTTCATTTATACTTTTGCTCTCCAGTGTAATAACAATGACTAGCACTCCAAAAATTACAGTAAATAATAATGGTAATAGAATTACTTTAGGATTTTTCTTGATTTTATTATTTGTACATACATTGTTTTACTATTAGGTATGATGATGGATATGGACTATTAGTTTGGAATTAAATGTTCTTACCATGTTTAGTAAGTATCTTATACTCCTCTTTGGCTAAGTGATTTCACAGGAATATCTGCTAGCACTTATATACATGATCATATGAATTTTTAAAATTTTTTGTCTTTAAATATGATGAATTATATTAATAGATTTTCTAATATTGAATCACTATGCAATACTGGTATAAAATATGTTTGTTTTACATATTATTTTTTAAATGTGGGAGCTTTGTCTCAATTTTCAAAAGTCAGATTATCACTTTTTTTCTTTGCTCTATATTTATTAAATTCTATTATTAGAGTTATAGTTAGTTTATAAATGAATTGGAGCCTCTAAGATGGCGACGGGTCTGGAGCGGCCGTGACAAGAGACAGCACGATCCTGAGAGCTGTGCGCTGTGATACCAGAGTATTGATTGCATTTCCAAG
>NW_007734283.1:12019-70188 GCF_000696425.1 Galeopterus variegatus | reverse complement strand
AAAAAAAATAAATAAAAAAAATAAATGAATTGGAAAGTTTTTCTTTTTATTGTATGCTTTAAGAAATTTTAATAAAATTGCATAAATTCCTTGGATATTTGACATCACTGGCTTTCGAAAATACCTGGTCATGCACCCTCTTGTGGGTATTTGATAACTTTCCCTAGATCTACTAGGAATATGGAATTAATTTTAATTTCTATTTTCTTTGAAAATTTTTTATTAGGAATAGTTTTTTAAACCAAGTTTTCGTGTTTTACAAGAATAGAGTTAAATAGATTTAAACATGTTATTCTGTTATAATTTTTAATATACTCTGCATGGTTTCTTATATCATGTTTTCTCTGTATTAAATTAACCTTACCAGAGTGTTTCTACTTTATGTTTTTTTCCCAAAGAGGCAACTAGTAGAATTATTCATCAATTGCACATTTTCTGTAATTTCTTCTTATATTTTAGTTAATTTTGTTATTCTTTTTCTAACTTCTGGTTTTAAATTCTTAGTTTATTTTTATTCATCCTTTTTTATTTCATAATAAGATATCTAAAATTAGGATTTTTTTTCTAAAAGGAGCTTTGGCCATATTCAAATGTTTAGTGTTTTTCTGAAAAATTGTCAGTATAATTATTGAAGTTTTTATTTCCTCAAGAACTGATTGTGCATTTTTCTTTAGACAGCAAGGAGCCAGCAAAGGTTTTGACCAAGGAAGTGATATGATCAGATCTATAAACAACTACCTGACAGCATTGTGGAGAATGGATTGCAATAAAGCGACACTTAAGATGAGGTTTAAGGGGCTACTGCAAAAGTCTACATACATGGTGATTTCTGATACGGACAAAAGCCATGCTTCTGAGAGTTGATGAGTTAAAGGAAGGGAAGACAAGGAAGCAGTGAGAGTCTAATTATAAACTAAGCAGACAAGCAGGGCCAGGTATATCTGAGTGCACAGCATCAGACAAAATGATAACCAGGTAAACAAGAGCTGAGCGGGGGCTTTGAAACATAGGGTGGGAAATAAAGCCTTGAAAATTTCCTGGCACCATGACACCATAGCCACAGTTGCTATTTAGAATACACTTTTGAGGCTTTAGGCATGGCTGGAAAGTAGGTTGTGAGAGTGCGAGCCCAGCCAAGATGCTGATTCAAGATTCCACATACAAAAGGTCAGCTTTACATGGAAGGAAAGAAATTACACTTCAATGGTATTGTTCGAAGAATGGTTGACATGGGCATGTTTGTAGTGGGAGAAGAAAGAGTCAGTGATGAGGAAAGTTCTTTTTGGACCAGATAATGACATCATGCCTTAAATCTCTGAACTCCTGGTCCATCATTTGAAGGCAAGCCTCTTCTTCATCTGGACTTTTCTATATTCTTATCCACGTACTGCATTTTTTGGTTAAGTCATCAGGCCACCATTATCCTCCTTTCTCGAAGCTTTCAACTGTGTACTATCCAAACCCTATTCTGTGGCTAACTAACTAATATATTTAGAATGCTGGCTCTCCTCTAAGATATTCCTTTCCTTGAAGTTTTCTCAATGAAAGGCTACTTATTTTTCAAGCCCCAGGATATGAGAGATTAGTTAATCCTCCCACATAGACCAATAAGAAAAGCTGGATAAAATAATAAAAAAAATCTGTTTGAAGACATCAGAAATATAGAAAGGCAGCCAGTACTTGAGGGTCCTAAATCCCAGAGAGAAGAGAAGTACGTTGCGGTGAGCCTGAGGTTCTGTGGCACTTTTCCACTGAACACATTGGCTGATTCCTAGCTGTGTGAGTCTAGAGACTGAAAAGCCAAAGAGATAGTGGCTCTGAAAGATGGGGAGACTGAGCAGTGTTTTCAGCAGTCTCTCAGGGCTTACAAGATGAAATTTACTATTCAGGCTATCACCATAGTGAAGACTTGAGATGCTAAGATCCCAGAGAAAAGTGTCTTGAGTTGGTTTTCCCCTCAAGGAATTTGTCAGTTTGCAAGTGGTGTGAAGCTATGTTGAAGAAGCTGAGCAGAAAGAGATCGCTAAAAGACGGAGAAGGCTTTCGGAGCTTTTGGATGTTTCATGGTGCTTAGGAGTAAAAGATTAGAGTTCAGAATATGAGAATGAGCAAAGACGGTGATAAACACCCCAGATTTCTGATCAGGACTTGAGAATAAGGATGAATTGAAAATAGACCAGGGTTCATCAAGTCTGAGTTCCAGTTTCTAATCTGAACAGTCCCAGTATTTTTTTTTTTTTAAGATGACCGGTAAGGGGATCTTAACCCTTGACTTGGTGTTGTCAGCACCACGCTCAGCCAGTGAATGAACCGGCCATCCCTATATGGGATCCCAACCTGGGGCCTTGGTGTTATCAGCACCGCACTCTCCCGAGTGAGCCACGGGCCGGCCCAGAACAGTCCCAGTTTAGATTAAGATCTGCCTTTCACCTGAGGCCATAAATAAAGTAGAATCATGCTGGTAGAGGATAGCATTGCCCAGAGCCTTAAATAATTTCTATAGTTTTTAACACAAACTTTTAAGCATTCAATTAAAAAATTACTGGGCATGTCAGAAAACAAATGAGCAAAAACCCGAAGAAAAAAATAGGCAATAGAATTAAGGCCACATGTGATCGAGCTGTTAGACATATCAGATAAGAACTAAAAATAATTGTGATTAATACATTCAAGAACAAGAAAAATTTTTTCCGAGAACTGATATCTGTCAACCAGGAAGTGAAAATTCTAAAACTGAAAAATAAACAGTTCAAAGCAAAAAATCCAAAGATAGGTTTAACAGCAGATTGCACACAGCCGAAAACAGAATTAGTGAATTGGAAGATCAGACTATTAGGAGAAAGAAAATATCTAGCCTGAAGCATAAAGAAAAAAAATGGTGGAAAAACATGGAAAGTAATAAAAAAAATTTGTAACTTGGTAAAATGTCCTAACAGATATGTAATTGGAGTCCAAAAGAAGTTAAGAGAAAATGGGACATAGGAAATATTTAAGAGATATTGCTGAGAGTTTCCAAAAACTGACGAAAGTATATCAAACCAAAGATTTAAGGAGGATATAAAACCCAAACAGGGTAAATAAAACAACAATATCAACAACAATAAACAACTCAACAAAATATCTTCTCATAGGCATACTGTAATAAAACCGCTGAAACCAAAGACAAATAGAAAATCTCAAAAATCACCAGACAAAAAAGACATGTTGCCTTCAAGGACAAGTTGACTTTTCATTAAAAATAATAGAAGGCATAAAACAATGAATCACCAACTACAAAATATGGAAAGAACTTCACACATTCCATTTAAAAATGAAGGCAAAATAAAGATGTTTTAATACAAAGAAACGTTCAGAAAATTTGTCACCAGTGGATCATACTAAAGAAAATACTAAAAGTTGTGCTTTAGGGTCAGGGGACTAGAGTCCACATTCTACTAAATTTTCCATGCTCCACACACAGTACTACCCTCTTCACCCTCAGGCTTAACATGCCTACTCATTTGAGGTTCCTGTCATCTGTCTCTGTTGTATCTTTCCTTGTCACCATCACCTACTTAATATGACCCCGTACTGATTTTTTAAAAACTTTTGTGCCATTGGCTCAGTCTTCCTTTCAATTCAAGTCCAAGCATTGCCTTTTTAGTTCAGTCTCTGCAATATTTTCTATGTGTTGTTGAGAAAGGCACATATATTTTCTGAAATACAAATAGAACCATGTCTCTCCTCTACTCAAAATAGACCTGTGGCTACACATTGCTTTCAAGGTAAAGAGGAAACTTTTTAGTACAGAAAATATAGCCATTAAATATCTGGGCCCTTTATCAATCACACACTGAATTTTGGTCACGTAAAAATACTTTTAAAAAAAAGTATTTTGATTCACTTTTGAGAATCACTTGCAATTCTCAAAAAGGACTATTTGCTTTTCATGTTAGTGAACATGTTATGCCCTCTGCCAAGAATGCCCTTCAAGGCTTACTTATACCTCTTCTACCTGTCTAGCTTCTACTGCGCATTCACTTACTCAGTTAACAAGCATTTATGCAGTAACTACTACATACTTGGCATAATACCACACCCTGAAAACATGGTGATGGCTGAGATAGACATTGTAATTCACCTGTTCTGTGAAATTTAGCTTAAGTATCACTATAGTTTTTGACTCCTTACTTTACAAGCACACACACTGTGGAGTATACACTTTTCTTTCTGCCAAAGTCATCAGGATTCACCTACATCATCTGTATTAGTTTGTTTTTGTTGCCTATGACCAAATACCAGATACTGGGTAATTTGTAAAGAAACAATATTTATTGTTTACAGTTTCAGAGCCTGGCAAGTCCAAAGTCCAAAATCTGGTGAGGGTCTTGTTCACAGCTACCCAGGGTATCACGTGGTGAAATGGCTGACTGAGAGAGAGAGCTAACCTCTTCACTTCCTCTTCTTTTAAAGCCATCAGAACCATGACCAGGACCACCATTAAATCATCAGTGGATTAATCCATTCACTAGGTCATGGTCTTCACAATCTAATCACCTCTTCAAGGCCCCATCTTTCAGTTACCAGAAGAGGATTTCCCACCTTCTTGACACTCTAAGAGTGGGCACCAAGTTTTGGGAGGACATTCAATCCACAGCATTGTAAGATTTATTACGTGAACTGTAATCAATGGTTTATTTGACCAGCTATCCCACTAGACTGATGGTTCCTAAACTGTGAACCAAAAGGCTCATAAGTACCATAGCATATTTTATATGCCTAAGGTAAACAAAGTAGCATCTGTTGGACATAGCATGAACAACTAGCACAAAGAAGCTTATAGTTTCAACATTAAATCTCTACATTTGTTTCAATGATGCAATATATTTGTAAAGCTGAGTTTTCAGTGATTGCTGTGATCAAAAGCAAGTACTGATCACATTTTGTAAACATGAGTATACTAATTATCCTGATTTGATCACTATGTACTGTATACATCTATTGATATTCAAATCTGTACCACACAAATATGTCTAATCAATTATGTTTCAATTAAAAAAAAGCAAGTACCACACAAAAATCAATGTGGAATAGAAAATGATACCTGTGTTATCTAATCTTACTCAAAAGCTTGAGAAGTTGTTTGCTATCCAGCAGGTGCTAACTTGTTAGGACATAAATACTTATTCAATTGTTTTGGATAAGACTACCTAATAAATGGAATTGGTTAGAAATTTTCTTTGGCCTTAGAGGTGCCTGAAAAAATTACTGAGACATTAAGGGTTCAATCTACTGAGAAAGTTTGGGAACTTCTGCAGTATGTATGAATCCAGTGATGAGCCTGGTGCTGTACATTTAGTCAATGTGCGATAGATAAACTTATGAGTTAATGACTAATGCATGAATGATGCAGATTACAGATACAAGGGAAAAAGATCATTGACAAATAAAATGATGTCTAATAATTTCCCCTAATTATAGTTGGACTTCAAGTCTTAAAAATACTTAGAAAATTATAGAAAAATACTTAGAAAATTGTAGAAAAATATGTGGTACTATGAATTCCATTTCTTGGAATATAAACATCTCAAAGAATCACATACATAGTTTCAGACATCCTCTGATACTTATTTTAATAAATATTCATTTCCATTACTATATTTACCTCTGAGCTTGTTATAAAAAATGTGAGCTGCTTCTTTATATAAATAAATTATTGTTTTCTTTCTTTGTCTTATCAATGCATTCCTTTTTATTGACTATTTGTATATTTTCTTTAATAATAGCAACCTCTTTAAAATATTTTTTTTCTAAAAACAAATGCTCATAATAAAAAAATTAAACAAAATGAGAACATATAAGAAAGCAAGAATTCTCCCAGTTCTCCTGCATCCAGCATCACCTATTTCAGTCCATAAAGGCAGACAACGTTTATACCTCGCCTCATATTTATAGCCTTCTAGCACATTTCCAATGCATATGCAAATCTAAGCAAAATTTTTTTCAAAAATTTTATTGTGATATACACACAATTCTACAACTTAGCTTCCTTTTTTTTTTTTTTCCTTTTTTGTCTTTTTTACTGACCGGTGACGGGATCGCAACCCTCGGTGTCGCGCCCGTACCAGGGACCGGCAACAGGATCACAACCCTCGGTGTTGTGCCCGCACCACGCTCAGCCAGTGAGCGGGAACCGGTCTCCACATGGGATCCGAACCCTCGGCGGGAGTGCCACCGCGCTGCCAAGCGGCGCACTATCCAGTGCGCCACTGGGCCGGCCCATTAGCTTCCTTTTTTTATTTGACAATACACAGTACATCTTGGACATCTTCATATGTCAGTGTTTATGAGATCATCCTCTTTCTTATCTACTGTATAGGGTTCCATTATATGGGTGTATAATAATTTTAAATGTACATTTGTGTGGTTTCCTTTTTTTTTACTATTAATAAAGCTTCAATCCTTTGGAAACTTTGTAAATGTTCCTTTAGGATAAATTCCTACAGTGGAAATGATGAATCAAAGTCTAGGCACATTTCACAATTTCAAAACACATTGCCAAAACTTTTTATCAATTAATACCCCAGCAACATTTTAAGAGGATAGTAATTTTCTCACGTTGATTCTAGTGTTCTCAATATTTTCAATATTTAACCTATTCATTTCTAAGTCAGAGGCCTCTATAAAGAAATAGTTTCAGGAAGACAAAAAGTCTTGTAGGGTGTTCTTTCAATTAACAATGTATTTAGTGCCTTAACTTTTGCAGAGAGCTTTCATATTTACTGTGCCACTAAAACTTCAAAATAATGCTTGAATTTTGAATTATATACCTGCTCATAACCACACAGATGCTAAGTGGTCGAGTGGGAATTCCAACTCTACTCACACATGGAGGTTGGATAAAAATGAGTATTTAAGTTCAGTTAATTTTTGTTCAGATAATTTACTATGTTTCTTGACAAGACTTTTTTTCAGCTATGCAAAACTCTAGATTATACTGTATTACCTTGAAATTGCTATTTTTATTTTATTGAACATCCTAATATATTTGAAAAATTTTCTCCTTAAATATTATTTTAGAAGGTTTAATAATAAAATGTAATATTAGGTTTTAGAGAAAAATAACTTTCAGAGTATACATGCCCACTTATTTTGATGAAAGCCAATGAAAAAACAAGATTTGAAATACTGAAATTTTCTCTGGAGAGAAGTTGGCATCAATATTAAAAGAAAGAGTCCTGGGTCAGAGAGAGATGGGTTAGAGATCTGTTTCTGTAATTTTCTGTCTGTCTAGATAATTTTAGAAAACTTACTTAAACTCTCCAAACTTCAATTTATACATCCACAAAAGAGATATTAATATACTTATTGGATATTGCTGTTAGGAAGATTAAACAAGATATCCCATGTCACGTGCCTGACACATAGTTGGCACTAAATACTGTTGCTGCAATTATTATCGTAATTATTATTGTTGAGGCTGATAATTTTATAGGTAATTTTCAGAAACAAATATATTTTATAATATTTAGATATTCTCATAAATATTGACAGACTCTGTCTTTCCTTGTTGCAGAAGCCACCATTTGTGTATTCATTTTTTATTCCTTTAGAATGTGTGTAATTTACGTTACAATCATGACATATTAAAACTGGAAGAGACCTCATACTGAAGTTTAGTCATACAGATAAAGACATTTAAGTTCAGGCCTGTTAAAGAAATTTGCCAAAGCCACACAGATACTTGGTGCCAAAATAAGAATTTGATTCCTGACCTTTGTTCTTTTCCCCTAGGATTCATTAATTTATTTTAAAAATTATTGTGCATATTTAAAATATTTTAAAGTAATTTTAAAAATTATAAACCAAATATTGAACAATTTCCTTAGCATCACAAATGATTTAATAGATATTTCTCCTCACGTCATTGAAATGAATCTCCGCCAGTTCAGAATATGTGAACTCTTCCCCTTCATTATGCATGTTCAGTTATTTTTAAGGAAAGGTGCCCAGACTGCAATTCTGCTAATTGTTTGCGCCCATTTTAGGAAGACAAAATTTAATTTATTTTGCATTTGTCAAATATCTTGTCTCTGTGATTTTAGAGACACCTAAAAACCTTTATACAGTAAAACTAGTTTAAATTAAAAAGGTTTCTATGCCTGCATGTAAATTGTGTTGCAATTTTCTAATTGACTGAAATTATTATCTTACTATCACAATAGTAACTCAAGATATTTAGGCAATAAAATAGAGAAATAAATTGCTTATTGAGGTAAGTAAAATTGGATAGCTATTCTGCCTTCATATTTTAAAGTCTTGGTCAACTGCCAGTACACCATCAACTATGGAATTGTCACGCACACACAAAAGCAGTTCTTGATTTGCATGGTGGTTGCTTTAAAAACAAGCTGATTTTGGGCCGGCCCCGTGGCTCACTCAGGAGAGTGCGGTGCTGGGAGCGCTGAGATTGTGGGTTCGGATCCTATATAGGGATGGCCAGTGCGCTCACTGGCTGAGCGCGGTGCGGACGTCACCACACCAAGGGTTGCATGTTACCACACCAAGGGTTGCGTTTCCCTTACCGGTCTCAAAAAACAAAACAAAACAAAAAACAAGCTGATTTCTAACTTTAATTCAACAGAGAAAATTTTAAGCTCAAGTTGGTTAGACAGTTCCCCACTGGAAAATAGGAAAAAGTGATCTTATTTTCAAGTTGGTTGTTTGTAACTTGGGCTATTTTTCCATAGAAATAATGAGGGTGATTCTTTGTCTGACAAATGTCAGGAAAAAGCTTCATACTCCATAGATATCTCTAATATTGTCCTCTTATTAATATGTCTATTTGAATACCATTGTTTCTATGGAAAACATGTCTACTTTTGAGGAGTTGCAAACTTTATGAAGGATGTAAACTTTATGAGACTCAGATTTTCCCAATGTTCACTTGCTTTTTTATTTTTAAGCAATCTATTCACCTACAGTTGGCAAGTTAAGACTATCAATAGTTAAGATATTGCCTCTTAAATTTAAATAGGCATTTTGACTTCTGGTTTTTGATTATAAAATGGAATTCAAAGGTTTGTATTTTCTGAATATACACTCAAAATTTTACTTCCTTATAGGTGAAAAAATCATAATTACTGCTCACATATTTTACTTGGGAATAATAAAGTGGGTTACAATAAAAGCAGCAAAGGACATTGTGTAAGTGGGACGAAACACACAGAGAGTAAACGTTCTGTTCTATACTCTTACTCAGCAACAATCATCAACACAGGAGACCTGCTTCTGTGACTGTCGAGCTAGGGCTGGGTCGGGAGCTCACAGATCTCTCAAGCCTTTTCACAGACTGGGTCACAAACCCTTCACATGCCAGGCTGGGTCACCAGACTCCTCACATGCAGGTCTACTAGCTAGGTAACTGGCAAACAGGTCCTTGGAAGCCATAAGTTGGAGAACATGGCCATGCAGAGCAGACACCCGAGGCAGTCACCAGGGAAGTCGTGGCACTGCACATGCACATTAACTCCACCTCCCCCCCCCCAATTTGCTTACAAGGAACATGCAGCACCACCCCCAACCATCCCTAAGGCTAGGGGGCCTGATTAAATTATTCTATTTTCCCAACAATCCACTCCTTCTGGCGCACTGTACACTCTACGCATTCAGAATCTTCTGCAATGTTCACTTAGGGAGGATAAATGACCCTTACATTTACATAACCTATTGTCTGTTCAGTATGCCTTAAGGCTTGTAGTTCTGTCCTTTTAACTATTAGCCGCATATGTCTGGTTAGTAGTCACCATTGGTGTGATCCTCCATGCGAATTATGCGGTCATACTGATGGGCAGTTCAACACACATTCAGTAGGCTGACACATTGATCATGCGACTCTGGTGCAGTGCCTGCAGCCAGAACACTATGGGCAAAAAGACAGAAGGGTTATTGGTACCAATAGGGGAAGTTCTCGCCCCTCTGGTAAGATAAGTGTCAGTTTGCCATCCTGAGAAAGGATGGTTGCAGGAATAGGTATCTTACCTGGCTTATGATACCATACTTTATCTGCTAACACTGTTGGATCTGTAGGTTCTACATGTAACAGTATAGGGAACTCATAATTGGCCACAATGATAATACAAATGTGCCCTTTGGAATAGAGCACTCGTCTGTTCCAGGCCATGTTACCTTTACTCGAGGAGGCCAGGTACTTGTCACCCAAGGTGAAACTTGCAAGCCTTCCCCTAATCATTTTCCACAAGGCCCTATTAGACCTACCCAGCATATAAGGGGGTCTTTTATTCTCCAAGGCCATTCTCATTGTACTGTCTGTCCTTGTTGCAAGCAGGTTGGGGCTGGTAAGAGAATATTTCCATTCTTGCCATATCCTGTCTTGAAAAGCTTATCTTTAGTAGTGATTTGCAGCTGTATAGGTGCTGCAGCCCTATGCAACAGAGCTTCCACTGGAGAGGGTCCGCCCTTGTGGGGTCTCTCATTTAGAATTCTGACTGTCAGCCATAATCACCATGTCCACCCCTTCAGAGATGGGGGTTGCATAGATAGCCTTAGTCTCTTTTGTAAAAGACCATTGTACCATTCAATCATTTCCGCTGCCTGGGGATGATATGGCACATGTAACTTCCACTGAATAGACAACTGGGAGGCCCACCTCTGACCCCATGTCCAGTAAGGTGGGTTCCATTATCACTCTCTATAACTATAGGCTGACCATACATAGCCATAAGGCTATTCAATGCCTTCATAGCATTTACCTGGTCTGGGGCCTTCCAAGGCCATACAAGCAGAAGATCAGTAGCCGTATCAACAGCTGTGAAGATGTACCTGAAATTCTCTGACTTTGGCTGTGTTCCAACAAAGTCCACTTGCCATCGAGTCAGGGGCACCCTTCCTCGAGTTATTTGCCCATCTGTATGGGGCATCCACCAGGGGCGTGGACTCTTTTGAGGGCACACTGGACAAGCACGACAAGCATTCACTACATCTTCCCATTTTACAGGCAAGGCCCATCTTTGAGCCGCCATCCACATGGTTTTGCTGCCAGCATGCTGCATTCGTTGATGTAACCACTGGGTTACATCAGCAGCTGGGGCTCTCTTCAGCCATCTTAGCTTAGCCAAGGTGCTGGCTTCATCATTTCCTGGACTGGCTAAGGGGAAGTGTCCTTTGACATGGAAAAGAGTTACTTCTTTCTCATGTCCCAATTCCCATAACTCTTGCCACATGGCTTGTCCCCACAGGGATCGGTGGCCTACCATCCACTGTTGATATTTCCAAGTAGAGATCTAAAGGGTTAAACTTTTGTATACAGCCCAGCTGTCAGTACAGTTGGTTAATGGCCCAGGCTCATTATTTTTATCACCATCCGTACTGCTTTCAATTCAGCCCATTGACTGCTTTGCCCTGTGCCATTTTTATACCACATGGTATCTGTTAAGGGCTGGACAGCAGCTGCTGTCCATGATGCTGAAGGTCCCATGCTAGAGCCATCTGTATACCAAGCTTGCTCTGTGATAGGTCCCTGTCCCTATGGAAAGGTGTAGCCTCCACCTCCATGGGTAATGATTGTGTCAAAGTTTCCTCCACAACCTCTACTGGTCCTAGCACAGTTTGCAACTCTTTGGACAGAGGACTCATCGACACAGTGCTCCTTTGTTCTATGTATGCTCCCCATTTAGACAGAGTGGGAGTCTGAGCTACACCTGTTTTAGGGCTTGTTGCCCATGTATGCAGCCAGCCTATTATGGGATATGTTGTCCTTCCTAGGACTTTGGCAGTTCCTGTGACAGCTTCAGTGGCTATTAAGGCAGAATACACAGCTGCTAACTGCTTTTCTATTAGGGTATAATGCACTTCAGCGCCCTTCCAGAGCTGAGACCAGAATTCTGCAGGTGTGCGGAATTGGTCTTGTTGCTGCCACAAACCTCATTCTAAGCCCTCCTGGGTTATATGTACGTCTAACTCAAATGGATTAGTGGGATCAGCCACTTGTAAAGACTGTACTTGCTGTATTGCCATTTTTGTAGCTTGATAAGCTTGTTCTGCTTCCTCAGTAGAACCCCAGAGGGCTCCTTTCTTTGTCAATGCATATATTCGGCATGCCATTTGGGCCATATGGGGTACAAAAGTTCTCCAGTACCCCAAAAGTCCCAAATATGTCTGTAGCTGAGCTACCATTATGGGTCAAGGGTATGCTTGTATCTTATCCATAATAGCTTCTGGGATGACCCTCATCTTACCCAACCAGACCACTCTCAGGAATTTGACTGACAGCCCAGGTCCTCAACTTTGGCTGTGTTCACAGCCCACCCACACTGTTACAAATGACTTAGCAGTGTTGGAGCTGCCTGGGTTAAATCTGCAAGAGAATCAGAGGTTGGTAACACATCTCAATGTAGTGAAACATTGTAGCTGTGTTGGGCCTAGTCCACTTGGCTAGGTCCCCAGCCACCAAACCATGAAAGATGGTTGGGTTATGCAGATAATCTTGGGGCAATACTTGAAAGGTCTACTGTCTTCCTTCCCACATGAAGGTGAACTGATCTTGGCTATCGGCCAAGATTGGAATAGAGAAAAAAACATTTGCATGGTCCAATATATAATAAGTTCCCAGCTGAGTCATCAGCTGATCCATCGAGTCATGAACTGAAGGCACAGCTGCATGCAAAGGAGGCACTACTTTGTTCAGTTCTCAATAACCTATAGTCATTCTCCAGGTACCATAAGGCTTTTTCACTGGCCATACAGGAGCATTAAATGGGCTATGAGCTGGACGAATAAAGCCAACTTTCTCTAATTCCAATATAGTGGCACTTATCTCTGCACGTCCTCCTGGTAGGCGATACTGCTTTACATTAACTACATGTCTTGGCTTGGGTAACACCTGTGGGTCATGTTTAGCATATCCTTGTAACACAGGCTTTCCTATCTGTATCCACAGCCAAAACTCTCCAACTGTTGTTTGGAGGTGCTTTGATCTCATACTACTTTGACCTCAGTAATATGTCCTGCATAGCCATCTATATGAACTGTGGCCCCTGGAAACTTATCTCGATTGCTATATATCAGGCTACATTCTGTGCCTGTATCCACCAATGTCTAAACATGCTGCACATTTGTCCTTGACCAATATATTGCCAATTCAACATGAGGCCTCTGGTCCTTGCCTACCTCCAGAAGATGAGTACCTTGGCCTGTTCCCAAATCAGAAAGGAATGGTTCATCCTCCTCCTCAGGAGCAACCAAAAAATCCTTTAAATCCACTGAGAGTACCTTGCTACCTGTTTCTAGACATTTGGTGAAACACTGTTCAGGGCGCAATTGCTGCCACAAGGCAAACAGAACTGCATTTGGCTGCCAGTCAATTTTCTTTTTATCAACCCCTGCTGCAAGCATGTCAAACCACATCTGCTTTTGGCTAGTCTTGCTTGGTCCCTTTGGGATAAAATCCTGAGTATTTCTTGGGGGTTTGGTCTTAGACACCTTTCAGACCCCTTTTGCTTGCCTGCCATCCTCTGCTTTGCCCAAGCCGGCTATCATGGTTGTTACCTCATGTATAGGATGACCAATGTATGGGGCCAGTATGGCCATCAGTGACACAAAGGACGTTGATGGGGCATTTTGCAGCACTATGTCTCTCATGCTGCCTATGAAGTTTTCATCGCCTGGGCCATGAGTGTTCACATTATACATGGACTGCTGCATCCCCAGCTCTCAAACATTTTGAACAAGCTCAGCATACATTTGCCATTTACTCACAATCTTGGGCAGTTCTCTAGCATTTGCCTACACGGTTTGGGCAGCTGCATTCACCCAGTCCATCAGGGAGTGATTACCTCACCCTTGTGCATATCTGTGGCTATTCTGCAGCTGCTGCCTCAGGGATGGGTGTGTGATAATGGAGGCCAACTTCTCCACCTCCTCATCAGAGCACATTACACTATCCACCCCTAGGTCCCATAACCGCAACAGCCAAGCAGCCAGGGTCTCCCCATGTTTCTGCCTGAACTGTCTCCCCAAGTCAACCAGTTCAATCTGGGTATACAGGACATAGGTGGTGAACCAGGTTACCTGTGGATTGCCCACCGGTTGTCCATCCAGTCCCACAGGCTGCTTAAGTTTTGATTTCTCATGCACAACAGGTCATGCCTGGAGATGCATGGTTTTCCCCAACTCACCACTTGGTTGGTCATCTTCGCTGGTGTGAGAGACAGGAGTGGCCAGTCGCTGCACGTCATCCTCCAGGATAATCATCCTTACTTCCAACAACTCTGCTTTCTGCTGCAAATCTCGATCAGTTTGCAGCATAGTTAGCAGTAGCCAGGCTCCAGTCAGCAGAAAAGTGGCCATCAGCCACCATATGCTCAAGGATAGCCACATTTCCTCCTCTTCCCAAGGGGAAGAAATCCTGTCTGCTCAGAATCCTGTCTCAGACTATGCCAATTGTTGGGCTCTTTTACCTGCCTGTAATCCTGCCAACTGGACCAATTGTTGAGCTTGGGCTGGGTCTGGAGCTCACAGATCCCTTAAGCCCGTTCACAGACTGGGTCATAAACCCTTCACATGCCAGGCTGGGTCATCAGACCCCTCACACACAGGTCCATGAGCTAGGTAACCAGCAAACAGGTCCTTGGAAGCCATAGGTTGGAGAGCATGGCCGCATGGAGCAGACACCTGAGGCAGTCGCCAGCCAAGTCATGGTGCCATGCATGTGCACTAACTCCACCCACACACACACAATTTGCCTACAAAGAATGCACTGCACCACCCCCGACCATCCCTAAGGAGAGGGGGCCTGATTAAATTATTCTATTTTCCCAACTGTGACCAAATGTGTGGTGATTTTTCCCCACCAGCAAGTGAGTAAATGATTTTGCAGAAGACACCAGCTGGGTGTCCTCCGATTCAATTCTAACACTATCTACCTGGAGATAGAGTCAGATCCCACATGTTGAGGGCTCAGTCCCCAAAAGTGCCCCCCCCAAACTTCTGATGCTGTTCGCAAGATACAGGTTGATTTGCCTGTGCTTCTGACCAACTGGCTATAAATTGGGGTCCCTACGACACCTCGTTGGGTTTGATTAATTTGCTAAGGGGCTCACAGAACTCAGTGAAACACTTTCTTACATTTGCCCATTTGTTATACAAAGGACACAGATGAAGAGATGCATAGGGTGAGGTGTGGGAGAAGGGTCATGGAGCTGAACATCACTAATCATCAAGGAAATGTAAATCAAACCCACACTGAAACATCATCTCAGCCCAGTTAGACTGGTCATTATTAAAAAGACTGAAAAATAACAAATGCTGACAAGAATGTGGAGAAAGGGGAACTCTTATACACTGCTGGTGGGACTGTAAAATAGAACAGTCATTATGGAAAACAGTGTGGAGGTTTCTCAAACAACTGCGGATAGAACTGTGATATGATCCAGCAATCCCACTTCTGGGTACATACCCAAAGGAATGGAAATCATCATGTCGAAGGGATACATGCACTCCCATGTTCATCACAACTCTATTTACAGTAGCCAAAATATGGAACCAACCTAAATGTACATCAATGGACTACTGGTTAGGAAAGTTTGGTATATATACACAATGGAATAATAATCAGCCATAACAAAATGAAATTCTGCCATTCTTTGCAACGTGGTTGAGCTTGGAGAAGATATGTTAAGTGAAATAAGCCAGGCAAAGAAAGAGAAATACCATGTGTCCTCACTCATAAGTGGGAGGAAGGAAGGAAGGAAGGAAAGAGAGAGAGAGAGAGAGAGAGAGAGAGAGAGAAAAGAAAGAAAGAAAGAAAGAAAGAAAGAAAGAAAGAAAGAAAGAAAGAAACAAAGAAAGAAACAAAGAAAGAAAGAAAGAAAAGACCTCAACAATACATTGAACTTTCAGAAGGAGAGAACAAATCTAAGGTTGCTAGAGGTGGGAGGTTGGAGGGAGAAGGGAGTTGGGGAGAGACTGGGTAAAGGGCACAAAGAATAATGATTTGTAATAATCAATATGCTAGTAATATTGATTTTATAATCACATTTTGTGCGCAGGTGATGGTAGTCAATGCTGTGCCCCAGAAATATGTATAATCAATTATGTTTCAATAAAGATTAAAAAATAAATTAAAAAAACATTTTTGTTATAAAAAATAAAAAACACCATCTATATAACTAAAAGTCAAGGACCCATCTGAAAATAGGTATTTATAACATGTGTCTAATAATAAAATGAAAAAAACTCATCCATATAGAAATTAAAATTTTAGTGGCATATTATTTTTAACACCAAGTTGGAAACCACAAGAAATAGATCAATACTAAATATTGAATAAGCTGCTGAAAATATGCAGTCTTACATACTACTGATGGTAGATAATAAACATATTTCTAATAACCGATTTGGAAATAGGTACTGAATGCCTCTAGACTTTATTTTGTTTGAGCCATTAAATGTTGTAAGAATATAGTCTAAGAAAATAGAAGTACACATTAAGATTATAGCATTATATGATAGCAAAAGCAGCAGCAACTTCAATACCTAACAATAGAGGATTAGTTAATTCTATAGTGTATGTTAATAGATTCTATGCTGCTATTTAAAAATCACATTTTAAATAAAGATGCAGGAATACAATACATGTGGGTGATGAAAAATAAATATTGATATATGATAAAGCATATATCCCGATTTGTAAAGTTATACGTAGAAAAGCTCTTTTACCTGGCCTCTATTTCGTAGAAGTATCCAATGTTCTCTCCTCCCTTTGTAAAATCTTCAGTCGTCAATACTTATGCAGCGCCAGCTGCTCTGTAGAATACCCACACTTTGTTCCAGCTGTTGACTTACATCTAGACTTAGATACAAATGTTTGTTTCTATGCCTATTAATATCATTTTACTTGGTATGATAATTACATAGTCTAATTACAGATTGTCTAGTAAGCTCTGAGTACTAAAAGAGAGTTGTTTTATGCAAACCAAATAGAATACTTTGGAAAAATTCAATAAATATGAGTAGCTAAGGGAACTTGCTGAAATTATGTGTGGACAATTGTGAAACATGGGCGAAATTGTTAAAATCTAGAAATATGCACTGATATTTCTTTATGTTATTGTCCCCATTTCAGGAAAATCAGTCTAGGAATTATTCATTGTCCATTAGGAATATGGTTTATGTTATAAAGATGACATGGAGCACCCATAAGAAAACCTGTAGTCAGAGAAAAAGCTTGGTCTTATATCAAAAGATTCATGAAGAAAGGATTATGTATAAATTAAGTTAAACTTACATATTATGTATATATAAGTTTTAAATATTCTGCATCTTATAAAATCTTTTCTAATTAGCTGAAAGGTTGCTACCTATCCAATAAGAAGGCTTCTACTGCACGTGTTTGTGTAGAAAAGTATTGGGATTCCAATCACCAAAAAGTTTCAGTGGCTGTCCCTTGATGGTCATCATGATTTGGTTTTTTTTCTTATGGCATTTATTTTCCAACTTTGGTCACAGTTTTAGAGTTATTTGAAACAAAAAAGGATCCCTTCAATTCTCCTTCACACCCCTGCAAAAAGTTGTCATTCTCCTCGTCCTTTAGGAATATCTTATCAATGATCCCATATAGGTTGTTATTGTTGATTCTCCAAAGCTACAGATTATTAGACTGGAGGATTATCTCCAGGGTCTGGTCGAGTGTAATGTATAAATATCACTCCATATGACTATTTTTGTCAGCGTCAAGATTTGAGGTTGGGGAACTTGCTGGCGGAGCTTATGGGATGAGCTTGAGGAGCTTGCTTCCACAGCTTTGGTCCACATTGGAATTTGTTAAGGCTGAGTGGACCTGATGCAAGGCCATCTAGTACATGTCCTGATGGACACAACCAAAGATGTGTCCACATCCTGTGTTTTTTCAGGTGTAGCATCTACACTAAGTTCATGATAAAATGAAGTGTACATTACAGCAAGCAAATGTACTCAGGGCCCCAACCAGTGTTCAGAACCAGGATGAGGATGACTACCTTGTGAAGAACTGACACCTGGCACAGTGGGTGCTTCCAGACCCTCTCTGGCACTCCAGGTCTACTCTAATGACCGCTTAGACTAAGCAGTTCATACACTAACTTTATCACACATGCCATGTGTTTGTCACTCAGCACATGACCACTAACCCTTTGCCTAGCAAACATTAACTCAGTAAATACCATGTTTTCCTTTAGAAAACATGTGGGAGGGGTGCATGTGAAAACAATAAATTTGGTAATAAACTACACGACGGTGGGCTCTGTGTCTGTTTTCTGTATGACTTCTTTGAACTAAACACAGTTTGCGTCATATTGAAACTAAATGCTAGTTAGCATGCTAGTGAAGTGTATTTCATTTTGCATGAGTGCTTCATTTCCATGGTGTAACATTAAGTGATGGCATATTCTTTCAAATTATATTTATATTCCCTAACCCAAATCTCTAATTTGCTTTTCTGTACTAATGGTTTTTTTTTTCCTCTGCAGTATATAGTATTAAAAATACTTATTCCTTGAGAAGATACTGAGCTTTTGCTTAGGGTCATACATAAAGGAGGTTGATTTAAATAATCATAGGTGTTAAAATGCATCTGTCGAGGAGTTCTACATTTTTGGCAGTTATAGGCTGCCTTTATTCAGTTTAATGATGAAGATTTGACTTTGTTGGATTTTTTCTTCTTACTAAAATGAATGGTGCATCTTTCTTTAATTGTGATCCTCATCAACCATTTGGCCCAGTAATGGTATGCAAATTAAACCCTTTAAAAATTAATGCTAACATTTATTAAATAATGCATCATACAAAAAGTTAATTTGAAATTCCAAGTTGGGCTTCCTGTCTGCTCATGAGAAAATGTTTTTTTGTGCCATCTTCATAAAACATCTTTATAGCCTTTCTAAATACATTGAATGTTTTTCAGTATTTTGCAAAATTATCACTATGGAGACTGTTCATGGAGATAAACTCCTTATGCTTTTCAGTTTTGATTTGTATAAATTCTCAGATTTTGAATTTTGAATTTACATACTGCTGTGACTTTCTAAATTTACGTGCTCCTGGATATTTCTTTACCAAAATTTGAAGGCCAGTCTAATTAAGTCTATATATACTTGAATTGTACAAGCCTACATTCATCTTCAATTCTGAAATCAGAATGTTCATCACATGCTTGTTTGGCAATTGTAAACCATATGTAACATCCCCACCCAGACAGCAGTGAACCCTGGCATTCAGCCTTGTATATTAGTGATTTTGTGAATTTGGCTTGGGAAATTTAAACGAGATTGTGATCATAATCAGCATAATCTGAGAGAAATAAGCCATTTTAGAAGGCAGCTTGGTATAGTGTTATAACAAGAATGCCAAAATGTGACTGCTGGGGTTCAAATGCTAGCCCAGTTACTAGCTTTGTGGTCGCAGACAAACTCCTTAACCTCTCTGGGTCTTAGCTGCTTCTTCTGTGAAAGTAACAGCAATAAAAGCACTTATCTCATACAATTGTTATAGTTTAAAATAAATAATACAGATGGTCCCCAATTTAACAATGGTTTGGCTTACAATTTTTTGGCTTTACAATGGTGCAAAAGCAATATGCATTCAGTAGGAACTGTACTTTGAATATCCACACAACCATTCTGTTTTTCACTTTCAGTACAGTACTCAGTAAATTACATAGGACATTCAACATTTTATTATAAAATGGGCTTTGCATTAGATGATTTTTCCCAATGGTACACTAATGTAAGTGTTCTAAGCACATTTAAGGTAAGCTAGGCTAAGCTATGATGTTTTGTAGGTTAGGTGTATCAAATGCATTTTTGGCTTAACAATATTTTTAACTTATGATGGGTTTATCAGGACATAACCCCATTGTAAGTCTAGGAGAATCTGTAAATATGAAGAATTTATAACAGTTCTTGATTCAGGCTAAACACACATTAACTATTGAAGCATTATTATTATTATTTTGAAATTTTCCTTTCACTGAGAAGAATAGATATGCTACTTAAATGAATCTTCAAAAAATTTAACAATAATTAAGATTTAACCTGCTGGCAGAAGAGCAAGAGTCAAATATCTTTTTAGTTTGCATTGTCTGTAAGAAATAAAATTTGAGAAAGCATATAGAATTCTTCATTACATCTGTTATTCTTTCTTCCATCCAATGTGAATTACTGAAAAAAAATCTTTCCTCGCATGTTTTAATTTCAATAAACATGCATTTAAAACCTACTATATGGAAGGCTTTGTCTGACGTTAGGCAGGGAAACATAGTGAGATAAGTTCTTATCCTCAAAAAGTTAGCCCTACAGTTAGCAATAGAGATCCCCAAATATCAAACTCTCATCATGACATAAAAAATAAAAAGATATTTCAAGAATTTATAATAATGAAAAAATCTATCATAAGAGAGCACACAATTAAACATCTAAAGGGTGATATAAATAATACATGCAAATTTGCTTATTTTATAGTTGTTTTTTATTTATAACCTTCTTCCATAAAATATGTGAGCTATGCGTTTAGAGAAGAGTAAAATCCCTATGGTTGTGTTAGTCTAGGAGGGCTTTAGGAAGAAGGTGCGGTTCAGGAATGCCTTGAAGATTGAGTTCCAGATGAGCTTCAACTCTTAGGCAATCCCATAGGTATTAATAAGCTATCTACATAGTTAAATTGGAGGTGGGCTTAACTTAGGGTCTCAACAAATGACATTAGCATAATTACTGTTCAGGTCCACCTGAGTTTTTGTCAAGAAACAGGTGGAATTAGGTATCATAGATCACAAGCTTGATTATTTCAATAGATATAAATCTACTGAGAATCTGTCAATCTAAAAAAAAAAAAAAAAAATTGAATACGTCCTAGGCACTGGGGAGAATGCGATGATTTTGCTGTTCGTTCCTGGCCTCCAGTTGCTCTCAGAACATGTAGCAGGTATTTGCTGTGCTTTGTGACACACGTCACAAGGGGTGTAAGTCAGAGGCGTGACCACGGCTGTGGGCAGCGGGCAGGAGGCTGAGTCAGGCAGAGCTTCAGACAGGAGTCAGGGTTTTTCATTCTCTGAATTCCTGAGTGGAAGTCAAATAAAAGTTTTATTTTGGTATCAATTCAGAGTGCCTCACAACTTTTTCTTTTCCACTGAATCTAAAGCTATGAGTAAAAACCGGCTAAGATAAGTATCAATCAGCTAGGATCTGTGGGATGATCACTCTTTTTGACTGACAATTTGGCGTCATTAGAGTTTGTTTCAAAAATGGATTTAGGGTTTAGCTATCTGAGTTAGTTGGAAAACATTCTAAATCATAAATAAAGTGCTCTCAACCAATAGTGGATTTAAGCAAAAGCTGTTTCTTATTACACTTAAGAGAAAATTTTTTCATTTTTTCATTTATTCCTTTATTCAATTATTTATGCATGTGCTAGGCTTTGTTTAAATTTTGGAGGGCTGCTTTGGTAATTAACAAATACAATTTACTTTCTCATGGATTTTCATGGTCTAGTATTTTGTACTTAGTTGTCCTATACAATTGCCAAAATTCATTGGGTGATAAGAGTAATTGTCATATAGGCAAGGATATAGTTTATTGCAATGGAATCTTGATATAGAAAAATCCTAAAATAAAGGAAACTTTGAAGTACTATCTAATTCACTACATATGAAATCAATTTGGTTGAAAAACCATATCAAAATAAAAAAGACACAAGTTCTTAAATTTAAGGACAGCAGTTTAAATTTGAATGGTGATTAGTACACTCATTAGAATGTTGTATCAAGATTAAGTCACTGTAAATTTAAGAGACAATTAAGAAATTGGGAGATTTCTGAGAATGGTACTATTACCAGTACTACCACTAGTGACTACTATTTACTATTTCTCTTTCTTATACATACAAGCAAGATTAGCCCAGTGCTTTAAGTTGAGATGTGTTTCTTTACCACATGCACACAAGTATGTACATTTATCTCTATTTTTAAAGGAGGAAACTGAGGCTAAGAAATATTATGTGATTTGTCTTATGTCAAGAAAGAATCAGTAAGTGGCAGAGCCAGTGCTGTATTTAATCTCTAATCTGTCAGGAGTCTGTCTAATAGAAAAAAGATATTTCAATGTTCAGCAAAGAAAGAATTTAGATTGTTTGGCCTTAATGTGCTAGATTTTAATCACAACATCAAAGGGGTTTTTTAAGAGGGCTGCTGCTTCTCTTTATTATCATGGTCTGGGTATCAGGTGCTAATGATCACTGGAGGTGGGTACCCGAGTATACATTATTCTAGAAACTGAAAAATAATTGTTCTGTGTTTTGGTGGATTTGAGACATAAAATACTGGAGCAGGGACATATGCAATGTGTACATAATATGAAGCAAAAGTATAAATTAGTGCTGGGGCAGTGTAGCCAGTGATTGCATAATCCTTATCCTTCTTTAAGTTAGGCAGCGGAGATCTTCTGGAATAGGTCTACCTCAGAGCCTGATTGAATGATGGGTGGGAGAGAGCTGACAGAGATGGCTGGGGATGTCATTTCTGAAAGAGGCTGGGACTTGAAAGGTGAAAGTTAATAAAGGACTTTTGAAAACATGTTCAAAAGAGTAGAGGGGATTAGTAGGGGTAGTTGAAGACAAGAAAATTGAGTTCTGTGCCTCCTTAATGAAATACTTTGAAGCAGAAGACAGTTTTGTTTTTATTTTTTATTTTGACATGAGTGGGATTTTACTCATGCAGAGGCAGGTATTTCATCGGACTTTAATGGACTGGTTTAACTATCGTTAAAAATGAAGATAGCCCAATCAATTGTTAGGAAAGGGGGGATGGGAGAGTAAATTGTTAGAACTATTTTATTAATAAATGATCTTACCCAATATTTCCTGAAAAACAGAGCCTGAGTCAAGAATTAAGAAGTGATGCTTTTTTAGAACGTGCAATTTCAGGGCAGTGAAAGTGAGAAAAGAGGAAACGAGTTGGTAAGGACAAGAATAAATGCAAAGTGACATGTCCCTCAGTGGCCACCACTCCGTAAAACATCTGAAAGAGACAAGATGGTAGCTTGGGAGTCACACCCACTTGGCCACGCAGCACATCTCTGATCAGCCTGCGTGATGCAACTGCCTCAGACAGTTGGTGGGAGGGAATTGGGAGAGAGGATCTATCTGTCCGGATGTCTGCACTTCCCATCCCTTCTTTCTTGTTGGCCAAATTTTATCCACTGGAGCCCCCCCACCCCCAACACACAAGCAGTGTAGACAGCTGCTCGGAACCCAGATCCTACACTGCATTCGAGTCTGGAAGTGGTGGGAGAAACTAGGGACCTCAAGGCTTGTGACTGGTCAGATTGGTTGGCTCCCAATAATGGAAGCACCATAAAGCAGAGCTAGTTGGTTGTGACTGTTTCAGAGCAAGTGGTTGAGGGTCAAAAGAATCTGAGGAAAGAGATAACACATTTCCTATGTATTGCACGTCAAGAACTAAGGAGCACTTTGCTTGCCTTAAGTCCTTTGATCTACTGTTATTCCCATTGCACAGTGAGGTATTTAAGACTTGGAGAGCTAGTGTTACTTGTTCTCATATTTGAAGCCAAGCAGTTATTATCAGCCTTATTGAAGGGCAACTTCACTTCTCACTCCTCTCCCTTTATTCCTCCCCTCTCTGCACTCTCTTCCTTTCTCTCTCTCCCTCCTTGTTCCCTTTTCCTTCTCTCTCTTCTATTTTTTTCTCCCTTCTTTCACGCCTCCTTCTCTCCCTTGCTTTCTTCCGTAAATACTTTTAACCATCTGCTATGCTCTATGAACTGGTCTAGTTGATAGGAATACACGGCCACCATGGCCCTTGCTCTCTTGCCTCTTAAAACTAAGTTGTAGAATGGGAAAGGAAAGCATGCTAGAAAGAAGTAAAAAAATAGCCAGAATATTTTCATATGGTGATCTGTGCTCTAAAGACAAGAGATAAGATATGGGAGGGGATCTGCAAGGGTATAAAGGGGTAGGGTGAGGGAAAATGCTTGTATAAATAGTGTGTTCAGTAAAGTCCTTTTTATAAAGAGGTGACATTTGACATGTGACTGATGATAAACAGCCAGGGGACATGTCCATCTGTCTGCTCAGTGGAGAATGTACTGTAGGAGAGGCTGCTTAGAAGGCTATGGAGATGGTCCTGGACAAAAAGGATGGTGGGCTGGAGATGTACAGAAGTGGGCAGGTGTGGTATGAAGCTGGAAAACAGAACCAAAGAGAGGGCTCAATACTGACATCAAGGCTTTTGATGCAAGCCACCAGATAAATAGTGGTTCCTTATACTGAGATGAAGAAGGAAAGTAGGAAAGGATAAGATGTGGGGAAAGGGGACAGTAAAAAGTTCTATTTCGCCTTTGTTAAGTTTGTGATGTCTATTAGCCATGTACACGGAGGCATTAAAGAAACTGTTAAATATAAATACCCAGAGTTAGGAGAAAAATATGGACGAAAAATAAAAATGTGGGAGTCATTGGCACAGAGATGATACCCAAAGAGCTATTTTATTTAAGAAAGCTGATTTTAACAACTCATTAACAAATGCTGTTCCTGAGATTTATCTTTTTTCTTTACTCTGTATTTTCACTCTCAAATATAATGAAAAATATTTGCATATCCTAGCAGAGTTAAGACAACTTTATAACATTGCATTATACTTTATAGTCCTAAAATATGACTTATCTGTTCTTTTTTGTTTTATTGTATAATTTATGAATTCATATAGTTTGTTGTGATTTAAATTTATAAACCAGAGTTGCTTTTTTTTTTTTTTTTTTTTGGAAAAACTGTTATCTCCAGCATATTAGGGAAGATAAGAGTCAATGTGAGCTAATAGCATATCCATGTATAGTCTCATAAAAAGTTTTTTTACCTATAAAAATGTACAAATATAATTATCAAGTGGTAGAATACTAACAGAAACACTTGAAAAATAGTCACGTCATGTTTGTATTTTAAATTACCGAAGGTGAAGATGATAGAAAAGCATGAGCTAATTTAGCATGTTCCTGGCATGGCTTTGTTCAGTGGAAGTAGCTATCTATGGAGTACTTTTGAACGGCAATGTGAGATGTTACAAATGTGTCGTGGAATCCATAAATCGTGCTTGGTTTATGGCAAGGCCAAAGGAATGCTGCAGAAAGCAATGTAGTCTTTATGCCACAAAATCTTTTCCATTCTTAAAGCTAAGAAAAGAGTTGATTTATAATAAATATTCATGGAAGCATCACAACCATATTTCCCATTGGCTCATGTGGATTTGAGAGCACTGTCCATTTAAGGAAGCAGTGACTATGTTGTGTATCTGCACCATACTGGCCTCTATTTTAACAGAGCACCCTTGACTTCTAATACACATTAAAGCAGCAAGTTTAATATCCAGATGTTAAATCCTACTTTATATCCTGCTGTATAAGGTAAATTAGACCAGTAATCAATGAAGAATGAGGAGAAATTACACTTTGTTATTTGGGAAGATGAGCTTAGGATTCGTAATAGAACAGGAAATGTTGAACATTTTAAGCAAAAGGTGGCAGGGGGTTGATCAGCTGTGAGCTGGCATGTATTCCCAGCCTTTGGTCTGGAGGGAGAGGGAGGGGCCAGGTGTGAACTGACACATCATACCTACATTGCCTCAGTCCTTAACTCTGTTCCTTTGCATAGTGAGCAGCTAAACATTTTGGCCCCTACTATGAAAAATCTGGGAGATGGTGGCTGTAGGAATAGATTATTAAATAGCTTCAAAAGCAATTTTTAGTGATTAGAAATTAACCAAGGAAAGGCATAATTAATTGAATATGTAGACAAATAATCACACTGTGCATTGATAACTTTCCAAACTCAAATTTGTTGTAAACATGAAAAAATAGTATTATCCTTTGCTTTGATAACTGAAACTGTGAGATAAGGGAAAAAACTGGGTCTAATTGTTTCTGAACTTTTTAAATGTAGACTGAATACATTTCAACTAAACACATCTTATCAAAATTCTCTTTGATTATAGACATCTATATAGGATCTCTAACTGTCTCAGTTCGTAATTTTTTTCAACAGTCTCTCAGGCGAGGTCTTGATGTTTAAATTTTTTCTACCGCAAGAAGGACTTATTAAGATCTT
This sequence comes from Galeopterus variegatus, assembly GCF_000696425.1. Taxonomy (NCBI): domain Eukaryota; kingdom Metazoa; phylum Chordata; class Mammalia; order Dermoptera; family Cynocephalidae; genus Galeopterus; species Galeopterus variegatus. Next base: position 44,049 of record NW_007734283.1, on the reverse strand, counting down.
TGAGCTGTTTAAAGCAAATTAAAGTAGATATGACTCAAGTTACTATTTTCTGTATCTCCTCATGCTTCTTAAAGTCTCTTAATTTTATTTCCCAGTTTATACATTTTCTGATGCATCCTACTTACTACTGTGAGATTAATGTTTCTCTGTCTGTATTAATTTTTATGCTTAAATACCTATGATATAGTGTCTTCCCAAAGTGTTCCATGAACATAAGTCCCATGTAATGCAAACAAAGCATCAGTGCTCAAATGCTTTTGAGAATTGCTCTATACTTCCTTTCACTCTTAGATATTTCCAATATATATCACAATATTAAAGATCAAGAGAATCCCTGTAGCAAAAAAAGTCATTTAACTTTGTTTAACCCAGATGGTTCCAAAATCATTTGAACTTGAACCCTCTTCCACCATTGAGAACGCAGTTTGAAAAATGCAAATCTAAACATGTCTGATTACCTTAAAAAAATCTTCAAAGACTTGTTAAAACTGTAAAGAAGGTTTGAGATTAAATAGTGCAATCATTTCACTTTACAAAATAGTATAACTGAACCTAAATAGGACAAGAGACTTATCAAAGTTTACACCATCAGGAATTTTTTCAAGTCAGCAAAGACACAATTTGAATCTCAATCCTAAAACCTATAGTTTTTTTTAAAATCACATTTTGCTTTCTTTCAATGTAAGTGCTAGAAGCTAGAGATCTCTTTTCTACATCTTATCTACTACTTACAGCTTCTAATAATGGCCAAGTGTATGGGAGACCATGGCTTAGACCTATTTATTAAGAAAACAGTACTAACATTGAATGGAGTGCTGGGTGGACAGTAATGACTACAATACCATAGCTTTTGCTCTCATGGAGCTCATTGTCTGCAAGGGGCAAAGACATAAAATAGTCAAATCAATAAATAAGCAATTGCAAATATTGTCAGGAAATAGGAAAGCTGCATACAGGGTTCTGTGATTGGAAATAAAGGGGCATAACTTATATAAGACTCTCAGAAATGTTCATCTTAGGAGAGGAAATATTCAAACCAGGAGAGAAGCCAACTATGCAAAGAACCAAGGACAGTGCTTTGTAGATAGGATTCTCCCACAGTGTAAGGACTCTCAGGAAGAAAATGGCTTTCCAGGAATGGAACAACAACCCAGGTAGTTTGAGTATGGTGAATAAAAGAAATGTAGTTAGAGATGAGTTTGGAGAAGTCAACAGAGGATATATGATACAGGGTCACACTTCTCTCTGTGTAAAGGAGACACAAAAAGGATTACTCAAAGCACCATGAATGCACTGAGAAGCCCAAAGGGTCTGTATCTCAGAGCAAACTGGATACAGCAACCATTCAAAGTTAGCTTCTGTCTTTTATTGTAAAGGCAAGGAAGTTTTCACAAGAGAATTCAGTTGATTCAATTATCACAAAAGGACACAAGGACATAGGCAGAGTTACAAAAGTTATCTATGGCTAAGTATAGCTTAACAAAGGAAACTAGTAACATCAGTAAAATAAACAAAGTGACATTCCAAAGTATAGTGAAAAGCTAAGTTGGCCAAACTGGTTCATTATCTAAAGTATAACTTCTCCCTAAGCAAAAGTTACATTCTTATGACAAAATCTAAATACAATTATCTCTAAAGTTTCTCCCAACAGACAGCTTGCCCCTGGCAAATATTTTTTCCCATCTTTTCCTTCAGCAATTATTAAAATCTCTTAACAGTACTGGCATGACAACCACCTGTTAGCTCTAAAATTATTAAAGTATACAATTCCATACCTAAGCAGTGATTAGAGTTGATTAGATGGGCTGTGGCACCCTCTCTGCGAGCTGTGGCACCCTACACAAGGGCTGTTGCCCCGATACGTATTTACCTAAAAATCCTATTCTAAAAATCAAATGAGAATCAACATTATTTAATTAGAATTGATTAAATATGCTATCTGTGGGCTGTGGCCCCCTACCTGAGGGCTTTTGCCCTATACATGCAATTACCTAAAAACCCTATTCTAAAATCAAATGAGAATCAAGATTTCTAACCCTCCACAATACAGCTCATTGTAGACCATATTCAACTGTTGAATTTTAAGGAAGATAGGAAGCCTTAGCCTCAGCAGTGAGCTGGTGGTCGTCCATCTAATAGCTGCTCCAAAAACATCACAAATGATATAGTATATTCCAAGTAATCGCTTCACTGGGATTCTTAGATGGCAGTTCTCACCAGCTCAGGATGTCAAGGGACTACTAGCCTATAGAAGTATGTAGAAATGTATGTTACTGTAGCATCTGTGTAGCTAATATTAGGAAGCCTGATGAGTGGGAGCACCACATTAGGGATGGTATTTCCAGCATGGTTGTGTGGGAGGAGAGGAGGCCTGGTCAGTGGTGCAGATGAGATGGCAAAGAGGTTCTCCCGTGGTTGTTGCTGTTGACCTTGGAGATAGGCCTTCAGTCTTCAGACCAGGGTGAAGTGGTCAGAGATGATAGTGGGCAAAGCAGGAGAGGGGCAGGCTACAGTCCATGCAGTTGTTAGGGCAGAACTAGGAAACTCCTAGTCCTTGATGTGAACTGCATTTGAGGTAGTCCCAAAGGGCATACAATGAGAAGGTGCTTTGTCTTGTGGCTGGTAACACAGGTGCATGTGGTGTCGTTTTTAGCATCATACTGGAAGCTGGATCAAAGGGCTTAATCTGAAGCTGAGCCTTCTGGTTCATACTTTTACCCTTCAAATAAGGATTTTCCTGAGACATTCTAGGTACACCTTCCATGCCCTTTTCCAATATGAGCTGCATTTTCTTTTCATCATGGCAACTGAATAAACCTCCTCAGCAATGCAAGCTGTTTTCTGAATTATTTTTTAATTTATTTTTCCCATATAGATTTCCTTCCTTCCTTCCTTCCTTTCTTCCTTCCTTCCCTTCTTCAGTGTTTATTGATTGCTAACTCTGTGCATACATGATCCTAGCCAATGGAGACTTGTAATGAGCAAGATAGAGAAGATTCCTGCTCTTGTGGAGCTGACATTCTCTAGACATATCTCATAATATTCTGTTAGAATTTACTGCAGTCAAATGATTATCAGATGTTTATAATATTTGAAATATGGAATAGAATCAAAATTTTGTTCCAAATCTACAAAAGATTTCTGCTTGCAAAATTTTATTTCTATTGGTATAATTGGATATTGGGAATAACTAATCAATCACATAATAACTTAATTTTGTGATGAAGCAAGAGAATGTAAGAATTATTTTCAAATCAGAGACTCAAATAAAGATTTATGTATAAGGATGCTTATATTAAAATTTTAGAATAATCAAATGTGAAAAAATAGAGCAAAAGTTAAATAAATATTTATATAATAATATGATGAAATGTTATGTATGCATTAAAAATCATGCTTCATAAGAAGCAGTATTATGTAGTGATTAAGACCACAGACACTGGAGGCAGATATTTTGTGATCTGAAAGAAGTTGCTTAACATCTCTGTGCCTCAGTTCCCCCCTCCCCAGTAGATAAGGATAATAATATCTACCTCATAGAATTGTTGTAAGGATTCAACAAGGTCACACATCTAAGATGCTTAGAACAATGCTGATACATAGTAAGTGATCAATAAATCTTAGTGATCAGTCTTCTTCTTATTAAATTAGTTAGGAGGATTTATGCAGTAACATTATAATAAAAAGGATTAAAAGATATATATAAGTTCCATTTTTGAGAATGTGTATTACTAGAAATAAATACATCAAAATTTTAATAGTTGATATCCATGGTAGTGAGATTACAGTTTATTTTAATTTTATACTTCATAAATATTTGCATTTTCTGTATATTCATTTACATTAATTTAGTATTAATTAAATAAATGTTTTTGAATATATGTTAATTATTAAATTGTATAGTTACTATTTCAACATTGTGTTATAGAGTATACTTTTACATATTTTCCAGGAAAAAAGTACAAAGAAAATTTCTGATTTGGTTTGTATGTTAACATCAAGAACACAATTTGAACCAAACAGTTCAGGTATAATAGCAGATTAATAAAGATAATACAATTCCTTTCCTGACTTAATAAAACATTTAAAAATACAGATGTGAAGAATAATACTTATAGCACAGTGAATTTTCATGTTTGCATCTAAATATTACAGATATTTAGACAATCAAAACAGTGCTAACTTAGAGGACACTTCCTGACATCTCAAGGCCGAGTAATGTAATGGCAGATGAATTTTACAATAAAACTCTTCTAATGGTGTCATCACTAAGCCAAATTTATGAGGTTGATAATAAGATACAAGTCAGAATTTTACCTGCATCTTTGAAATCTTTAACTTCATTAAGTCTTTCTTCTCTGTTCTATCTATCCACAACATGCCATAAAATACTTTTGATTTAAGATCAGAAAATCGCAATGGTCAATGCCATTATTGTAAGTTGTTTACGTTAGGCTTTTTTACAAGGAAAATACATATTGTTTACAAGTGAAGTTTAGGAATTTTGTGGTTACAATTCATGTTAGTGTCAGAAAAGTAACATGTATTTTCCACTGTTCATGTATTTCCTGGGACTATTCAAATCTATTGGGAAGTGATTTTGAATCAATTAGAGAATTATTATAATTCATTTTTAAATAGGACTTATCCAAAGAACTCATATCAATAATTCTGCCATAAATAATTTTCTAAGAGGGCCTAGATCAATCCCCTTGTTTACATAGTTAGAAAAAATTTAGGTTAAAATGTAGAAGTCAAAATGGGGCTGACATTCTAGTGAGGGAGAGAGAAAATAATTTTTTAAAAATAAATAAGTACAAATTCACACAGTGAAAAGTACTATGTATATGAAGAAAGTTGATACTGTAGTTACTGGTTGGCTGCTTGAGATTGGTGGAGACTTTTCAGAGGAAGTGACAGACAAGTGGAGATATGAATGGTGTGAAGGCTCCAGAGAAGTCAAGATTAAGGGAAGGACACTCTGAGTACAGAGAACAGCTGTCACACTGGTCCTAAGGCAATAACAAGCCTAGGATATATGAGGATCAAGGAAAATCACTGTGGCTCGAATGTCATGATGGTGAGAACAAGTGGTACTAGATTAGCTGGGAATGTTAGGCCAAGGTTGTATAGGGCTTTGTAAACCAGCGTTACAGACTGGAATTTATTTTTAGTGGGATGGGACATCACTGGGAGGTTTTAAGCAGGGGCATAACATTATTTGATTCATATTGTATAAAGAATGCTCCTGCTTTTCTATGGAAAACAGTTTGTAAGGAGGCAAGAGTGAAGGCAGGAGACCTGTTAGGAAGCTTGTACAGTTGCCCAGGTGAGAGAGGGTGATGGTTTGGGCTGAATGGAAGCAGTGGAGCTGGAGAGTGTGCTCAGACTTAGAGTAAGTTTTGGGGGTGGAATCAACAAGACTTGATGATGTATGAGATGTAAGGGGTAAGGCAACGTGAGGAATCAAGAACTTTATCTTCGTCAAGTGTGAATGATGGGGCTGTTAACTTAAAAAGGGAGGTCTAGGAGAGGAATAATTAAAGGAGTGGGAATCAAAAGGCCTTTTCTGGATGGTGTATTAGTCTGCAAGGGCTGCGATAACAAAATACTACAGACTGGGTGGTTTAAATAACATTTACTATCTCACAGTTCTGGATGCTGGAAAATCCAAGATCAAGGCTTCTGGTGAGGGCTTTCTTTCTGGCTTGGAGATGGCTGCCTACTTGCTATGTATTCACACGTATCTTCTCTGATGTCTTTTCTTATAAGGACACTAACCCTATTGGGTCAGGGTCCTAACCTTGCATCCCCGTTCAACCTAAATTACTTCCTTACCCCAAATACAATGGGAGTTAGGGCTTCAACATAAGAATTTGGAGAGGGTGGGAACACAAACATTCTGTTCCTAATAGACGGGTTAAATTTTAATATTTGATGTATAGATGATTTTTGCAGCGTTAAGGATTGGATAAGGTCACCTAGGGACAACAAGCAGGTAGAAAGAAGAAAGGGCTCCAGAATGAGCCCAGAACCTCTGATATTAGTGATCAGTCTGAGGAAGAGTCAGCTAAGAATGCTGACAAATGGCCAGAGAGAAAGAAAGAAAAAAAAAAAAAAAACAGCAGCAACAGAAGCCAAGAGAAAAAAGAGTTTATGAAATGGGAATGGTTAAATGTGTCAAATACTGCTGAATAGTCAATTAAAATAAGAACAGCAAACTTATCATTTGGTTTAGCAACATACAGGTCATTGGTCAGCTTAAAAGGGAAAAAAAAAAAAAAAAAAAAAAAAAAAAAAAAAAACAGCAGCAACAGAAGCCAAGAGAAAAAAGAGTTTATGAAATGGGAATGGTTAAATGTGTCAAATACTGCTGAATAGTCAATTAAAATAAGAACAGCAAACTTATCATTTGGTTTAGCAACATACAGGTCATTGGTCAGCTTGACAGAAGCCATTTCAATAGAGTGATGGAGTGGGTAACTGTTGGTGAGAAAGTGGAGAAAGTAATTTTAGAGTAACTCTGGAGAAATTTTGCTGTTTGGAGAAATAGAGAAATTGAATGATAGTTAAATGTATTTTACTGCTTTGCAAAGTTATTTTTTATTTTTTATTTTTTAATTTTTATTTTTTTAAAATCTCAGAGCATATTTGTATGCCGATGAGAATAATCAAATAGAGAGGGAGAAACTAATTAAAGAAGAAAATTGCCAGAGTGGAGGATTTGACATGGTGAAAGAGAATGTGATCCAGGCACTAGAGAAGCTGGTCTTCCAGAGAAGCAGAGACGCTTGATCCATAGTGGATCAATCTGTGGGGAGAAAGCAGACAGCATGGCTCCTGATAAATCTGGACAATAGATTTTATAATGGGAAGCTGGAGGAGGTCCTTCCTGTTTGAAAGTTTCTACATGCAATGAATTGAAGTGGTATAATTTAGAGGCGGTGTCATATCTTGAAATCTACTAAAGTCACAAAAGACTTCTGTACAGAATATGAGTTCAAATGATGTAGAGGAATGCTGAAATCCATAATTAAAATTAGATTATTCATGGGGTGTTTCCCCAAATATGAATAATTTCATGTACAATTAATAAAACAACAATGGAACAAGTGTATTTTGTGAAAAACGGTTCATAATTTTTGATGTCTCTGACTCATTCTTCAGCAAGCAGTGCAGTCAGGGAGTCGTAGAGTGGTACTCATCCTCAGATTTGTAGATAAAGACACAAATAGACTATTTCAACCTCAATAGACTATTCCAACCTTGTCAAACATATATAACTCCTATCTGCATAAAAATATATCATGGACCAGAATAAATTGCTTTATGTTCTAAGGTTTAAGGTCTAGTGTATTCACTGGATGTGCAGAACTTCCACTCAGGGAGCTGGGGTGTTGTCATGCTGAAAGAGTTTATAACTGTTGAATTATGCCTGTCAACCAATATCCAGTAGCAATGTATTAATAATTCAAAATTTCATACATATCTTATAGTTATTTAACTAGGGAACATACAGAACATGATTATGTTGATGGGACTTATTTCTTAAACTATATTTTCAAAGTGCAGTTTGAGGTTCTCAGCTCCCATATGCAATGAAGCACTACTCTGTTTTGACCTTCGCAAGTTTGTTCAGTGATTATCTTCACAATGAAACCTTTTTTTCCCCAAGAAGAACTACAGATATATTTGAGTTACAATACTGTCATCTCACCTTTTCAGATATTGCAGTTTCTTCAATAGGATCAAATACACATAAAGACATAGTCATAGCATATTGAAACATGTTTCAAAGTGATAAAAAAAATCTGTCTGCACACAATCCCATTTTCAAATTGCAAACTTTACATCAATCTCCCCATTTCTTTAATGCAAAGAATTATTGAGACTCTGTAAGAAAACTGTACATTCTGGCACAGAATTTCTTTTTTTCCCTTCTGGTAGCCTATGGTAAGAAATGAGGAATCTTGAAATTATGCCACTCCCTTTGATTCTCCAGGAAATCTCTCAGTCTTCACTCAGATTTTCCATCTGAACAAGTTCAGGTTATATTTATTATCACACTTCCTTCGTTTGTGAGAATGATCAACCAGCCCTACTAATTAAGAGAGTCCCATTCCTGTCACCTTGATCTGACTCTCCATAATTTCATCTAGTAGTTGGCATGTGGAGTATGTGTCCCACACAATGCTAAACCTTTACATGGCTTATACTTGTGCTCAGTAAACCAAAAGTACATCTTCATAATTTTTCCTAGATAATTATTTTAATTCTGACTATTATTCGCTTAAATGATTCAGCTTAAATACATTCATTTAAAAAAGGAAACGTATTATACCCCAAACAAAAAACAGTATATTTGTAAATACTATAAGATAATCAAAATCAAAGGTATTCATCCATATTGCTGCAAATGACAGGATTTCATTCTTTTTTAAGGTTGAAAGGTATTTAATTTTAAAAAAGTAGTTAAACAACAAAAAATAAATCATAAAAACTCACTGCATCTGTAAACTTCATGTTATATATACATATATATTTTTTGGTGGCTGGCTGGTATGGGGATCTAAATCCATGACCTTGGTGTTACAAGGTTGTGCTCTAACCAAATGAGCAAACTGGCCTGCCCCTAAAATTCATATTTGAAAACAAGTTTCTCAAAGAGAAAGTGGAATGATTATGCTCTTTCACCAATAAAGAGATTTTCTACTAAATATTGATGTAACACTCACCATACATACCCGTATTTCCATCACAATTTTTACCTTTCTGCTTCAAAACCACAGTTTCAAACTGCTGATCTATGATGTATTGAATCAGAAGAAAGAAAAAAGGAAAGAAGGAAACAAGGAAGAAAAAAGATTGATTTTCTCCGTTTTCTCTAGGATATCTTTTTTTTTCTCCTTTATAAGCCTTTTTCTCCCTCATACCCTGTCTATTTCAAAAGAGAATTGGAAATAGCTTCAAGAAATAAAAACTGTCACAAAAGACTCCAAATAGCTAAAGTAATTCTGAGCAAAAAGCAAAGCTGAAGGCATTACCTGACTTCAAACTATACTGTAAAACTATAGTAATCAAAACATCATGGTACTTGCATAAAAAGATGCATGGTCCAATGGAACAGAATAGAGAATCCAGAAATAAAAATCTACATATTTACAGCTAACTGATTTTTTGCAAAGGCACCAAGAACGTACATTGGAGAAAGAACAACAATTCAATAAACGGTGCTCAGAACACTGGATATCCACATGCAGAAGAAAGAAACTAGACTCCTATCTCTCTCCACATACAAAAATCAACTCAAAATGGATTAATGACTTAAATGTAAGACCTGAAACTGTAAAACTACTGGAAGAAAACATAGGGAAAACCCTCCAAAACATTGGTCTAGGCAAAAATTTTGTGGAGAAGACTTCTAAAGCACAGGCAATGAAAGTAAAAATAGATATATTTGATTACATCAAACTAAAAAGCTTCTGCACAGCAAAAGAAACAACAGAGTGAAGGGGCAACCAGTAGAAAGGAAGAAAATATTTGCTAGCTATTCATCTGACAAAGAATTAATACCCAGAATACACAAGGAATTTAAGCAACTCTACAGACAAAAAAATTTTTAAAAATCTGTTTACAAAATGCACAAATGAGCTAAAAATAGGTATTTCTCAAAAGACGACATACAAATGGGGCTGGCTGGTTAGCTCAGTTGGTTAGAGCACAGCCTTGTAACACCGAGGTCATCGGTTCAGATCCCTGTACTGGCCAGTCACAAAAAATGATGATGATGATGATGATGATGATGATAATAATAATAATAGTAATAATGATAATAATAATACGAATGGCCAAAACGTATATACAGTATTACTAATCATCAAGGTAATGCAAATCAAAACCACAATGAGGTATCATCTCACCTCGGTTAGAGTGGCTACTATCAAAAAGACAAAAAAATAACAAATGATGGCAAGGATGCAGAGAAAAGTAATATCTCCTACACTGTTGGTGGGAATGTAAATTAGTATAGCCTCCTGGAAAACAGTATGGAGATTCCTTAGAAAAAACTAAAAATAGAACTACCATATGTTCCAGCAATCCCACTGCTGGGTATTTATCCAAAGGGAAGGAAATTAGCATACTGAAGAGGTATTTGCACCTCCTTGTTTCTTGCAGCACTATTCATGATAGTGAAGATATGGATTCAACCTAGACGTCCATCAATGGATGAATGAATAAAGAAAATGTGGTATATATACATAATGAAATACTACACAGCCATGAAAAAGAATGGAATACTGTTATTTGTGACAACATGGGCGAGCCTGGAAGACATTATGTTAAGTGAAATAAGTCATGCCCGGAAAGATAAATACTGCATGTTTTTACTCATATGTGAGAGCGAAAAGAAAAGTTGAGCTTTTAGAAATAAAGAATAGAATTGTGGATACTAGAGGCTGGGAAGGAGAGGGGTTAGAATGGATAGGGAGAGGTTCATTAATGGACACAAAATTACAACTAGATAGGAAAAACAATTTCTAGTGGTGTACAGTAGTGCCAGGCATCTATAGTTAACAATAATTTATTGAATGTTTTTAAACGGCTAGAAGAGAGGAGTTCAGATGCTTACATCACAAAGAAATGATAAATTTTTGCAATGATGAATATTCTAATTACCCTGATTTGATCATCATACATTGTATACATGTGTAAAAATATATGCACAATTTATACATGTCAATTAAAAAATAATTTTTTTAATATAAATACAGTCTGAGCAATAAAAAATAAAATAGAAAAACTGAGTCCAGTCCAGAGGTGATGGGGTTTATGTAGATGATGACTGACTTGTATCTAGTACAGGTACTGAAGGTGGGCCTCCTGGGACCCAAAGCAAAGATAGTACTGCTGTTAGTTTACACAAAAGCACAATGTCACAGAGTAAAGACAATTTTTTCCAGCAAAAATATATCTGTTCCTGTTTTCTTTCATGTTTGCTCATGAAGGAAATGCTGTGTGATATCCTTGACAATATCTCTATATTAAATACAGTGACAGGCTTTATTTTTTTTCCCTTTGAAAATCACACATGAAGGCTGGTGGTATAAAATCATAAATCAGAGAATCAATTTGATCAGGTGTCATGCTTACTTTGTCCAAGAAGATAGATTTTTAGGACTCTGAATTTCTTCAAAGATATAATTTAAGATATTTAGAGAAAAATTTGAGCTAATATTTCCTAAATTCTAGAATTTTAAGATATATTTTTCTAGTCATAAAGAAGAGAGAAGACCCAAATAACAAAAATTAGAAATAAAAAAGGTGAAATTACAACTGACACCTCAGAAATACAAGAAATCATTAGAGACTACTACACACAACTATATGCCAACAAATTTGAAAATCTGGAGGAAATGGATGAATTTCTGGATGCATAAAAATTACCAAAACTGAGCCAAGAAGATATAGAATATCTGAACAGACCAATAATAATAAGAGAGATTGAAGCTGTTATCAGAAGGCCCCTAACAAAGAAAAGCCCAGGACCTGATGGGTTCACTGCAGGGCTCCACCAAATCTTTAAAGAGGAACTGGTACCAATTCTCTACAAACAGTTCCAAAAGACTGAAACAGAGGCCATTCTCCCAAACTCATTCTTTGAGGCAAACATCACTCTGATACCAAAACCAGACAAAGATGCATCAAAAATAGAAAACTACAGGCCAATATCCTTGATGAATATAGATGCAAAAATCCTCAATAAAATACTAGCTAAAAGAATACAGCAACACATACAGAAAATTATACACCATGATCAAGTGGGGTTCATCCCAGGATGCAGGGTTGGTTCAACATAAGCAAATCAATAAATGTGATACACCAGGTTAATAAAAGCAAAGACAAAAACCACATGAGTCATCTCTATTGACATTGAAAAAGCATTTGACAAAATTCAACATTCTTTCATGATAAAGACTCTCTACAAATTAGGCATAGATGGAAAGTGTATCAACATAATTAAAGCCATATATGATAAGCCCATTGCCAATATCATCCTGAACAGGAACTAGACAAGGATGCCCACTCTCACCACTCCTATTCAATGTAGTGTTGGAAGTACTAGCCAGTGCAATCAGAGAAGAGAAGGAACTAAAGGGTATCCAGATTGGAAAAGATGAAGTCAAGCTGTCCCTTTTTGCAGATGATATGATCCTATATATTGAACGGCCTAAAGCTTCTATAAAAATACTCCTAGATTTGATAAATGATTTCAGCAAAGTTGCAGGGTACAAAATCAACACACAAAAATCAGTAGCATTTCTATACTCCAACAGTGAACATGCAGAAAAAGAAATCAAGAAAGCTAGCCCATTTACAGTAGCCACCAAAAAAATAAAATATTTAGGAATAAAGCTGACCAAGGATGTGAAAAATCTCTACGAAGATAACTACAAACCACTGTTGAGAGAAATTAAAGAGGACACAAGAAGATAGAAAGATATCCCATGCTCTTGGATTGGTAGAATTAACATTGTGAAAATGTCCATATTACCCAAAGTGATCTACAAATTCAATGCAATCCCCATCAAAATTCCAATGACATTTTTCTCTGAGATGGAAAAAGCTATCCAGACATTTATATGCAACAACAAAAGACCATGCATAGCCAAAGCAATCCTGAGGAAAATAAATAAAGATGGGGCATAACACTACCTGACTTTAAACTATATTACAAAGCTATAATAAACAAGGCAGTATGGTGCTGGCATAAAAACAGACACACGGATCAATGGAACTGAATAGAGAATCCAGAAATTAACCCATATGCCTACAGCCATCTGATCTTTGACAAAGGCAGCAAGTCTACATACTGGGGAAGGACTGCCTTTTCAACAAATAGTCCTGGGAAAGCTGGATAATCATATGTAAGAGAATGAAACTAGACCCATATCTGTCACCACATACCAAAGTCAACTCAAAATGGATTAAAGAATTAAATATACATCCTGAAAGAATAAAACTCCTTAAAGAAAACATAGGGGAAACACTTGAGGAAGTAGGAATGGGTACAGAATTCATGAATAGGACCCAAAAAGCATAGACATTACAACAAAAAAACAAATAACCCAATTAAAAAATGGGCAAAGGAGCTGAACAGACATTTCTCAAAGGAAGATATATGAATGGCTGACAGACACATGAAAAAGTGCTTGATATCACTCAACATCTGGGAAATGCAAATCAAAACCACACTGATATACCATCTCACTCCAGTTAGGATCACTAACATCCAAAAGACTGAGAATGATAAGTGCTGGAGAGGTTGCAGAGAAAAAGAAACTCTCATACACTGTTGGTGGGGCTGCAAAATGGTGCAGCCTTTATGGAAAATGATATGGAGGCTCTTCAAAAAATTACAAATAGATCTGCCATATGACCCAGCGATCCCACTGCTGGGAATATACCCAGTGGAATGGAAATCATCATGCTGAAGGGATACCTGTACTCCAATGTTTATGGCAGCTTTATATACAATAGCCAAGAGCTGGAACCAGCCCAAATGTCCATCACTGATGAGTGAATAAGGAAACCATGGTACATCTACACAATGGAATACTACTCAGCTATAAAAAAAGAATGAAATACTACCATTCGCAACAACATGGATGGACTTAGAGAAAATTATATTAAGTGAAAGAAGTCAGGCACAGAAAGAGAAATACCACATGTTCTCACTTACTTGTGGGAGCTAAAAATTAATAAATAAATAAATACACGAACAAATAAAGTGTTGTGGGAAGAAGACAGAATAACCACAAAAATTCCTTGAACTATTTAAGCCAAGTGCACAGATACAATGGGGCGGGGGAGAGGAATGGGTAAAGGGGCATGAAAATCAAGTACAATGTGTTTTGAGAAGTAAAATAAAATAAAATAAATTTTTTAAAAAATGAACTCAATGTGAAAAACTTAGAAAAGGAAAGATAAGGACTTAATTGGGTTATTTCTTTTACCTTTAATATTTTTTCTAGTTTTACATAGTAATTCATATTACTTGCAAAAGTAATATTATTTGCAAAAATATGTAGAAACTAAGCCGATAGCATTTTGTGTTTTTATTTTTTCTCATCACAAAAACAAACACAGTTTTATAACAGAAATTTGGAAAATGCTGAAAAATAAGTAAAAAAGTAAGAATCACTCAAATCCCAGTACGAGTTTTTTCTTTGCTTTGGGGAACAATTTGAAGTAGAAATTAAAACTTTTCCCTCTACCTCTACTCTATCAATCTATTCCATAGAAGTAATACCTATCACCAGTCTGGCATACGTACTCATTTAAAAAATATTTACAGAGAGAGATGCATTATATTTATATGCATACACACAGATATAGATGAAGGTTTTTTTTTTTAACACAGATATTAACTGTGTGTGTATGTGTGTTTTCTACAATATACTTCTTTTCCATTACAAGTTATGGCTTTCTTTCCAAGCCAGTACATGTTAACCAGCCTCATTCATTTCTCAGCTGCATGGTGTGAATTGTACTGATGTATCGTAATTCATCTAACCATCTCCATTCGTAAGTAAGTGAGATGTTTCCGCTAACTTGCTTATAAACGGTGCCGAAGTACACATCATCATACAGATATTTTTGTGTATGTGGGCTGGCATCTCTATAGGACCAAATCCTAAAATTTCAATTACTCAATAAATTGCTCTGCACATTCATAATTTTGAGAGAGAGTTTCAAACTTAAAGAAGTTTGAACCACTTTTACTGCCCCAGGTACAGAGTTAATTTCCCCAGGCCCTGTGATTTAGTATTATTCTTCACAAATCCTCATGTTTATAATATGGACATTTTTAGGTGCATTAAACCTCCTTTGAATCTCTGTCCCTGTTCTGTGATCCTCACTGAGTTACTGACGTTCTGTGCTATGACTTTCTGATGCTTGTAATGACAATATCGAGAGATTTTTATTTGTTTATTTTGCTTTGTATTAAATAATGCAGTGTAAGATGTTAGCAAATATTAGTAAACAAATGTTACAAATTAGTTACAAATGTTAGTAAATAGTGCAATAGTGAAAAGTGCCATTGTGGAGTCAGACTGTTTATGTTCATATTCCAGTTCAGTAATTTACCACCTGTCTTGACCTCTCTGTGTCTGTTTCCTTATTTCAAAAATAGAAGTAATAACCGTATCCGCCTCCAGAGGTTGTTGTAAGACTAAATCAAGATGCATAGAAAGTTTCTGGCACTTAGCACACTCGTAAATGTTAGTGATCAATAGTGTAATTACTACAAAGCATCATTATTTAACATTCTCATTTCCCAGTTTTTCACTAGTACAAAAGAGGATGCAGAGACATTCTTTATATAGAAAACTTGGCACACATTTCTGATTATTTCACTAGATTAGAATCCTAGAAGCGGCATTTCTGGATCAAAGAGTATGCACTATTTTAAGGCTTTTGGTAGATTATATCCAAATTTTTCTCCAGAAAATTTATGTATTGGTTACCAATGTATACTCCTGCCAGCAGTGGACAACCAGGACCTATCTCAGCATAGCCCTGGCAGTGCTCACAGGTACTATATTGACTTTTATCTTTTCCAAACTGGTAGTAAAATTAGTAGCTCATTATTGTTTTTATCTACATTTCTATGAGTACTAGAAAAGCTTAACCATTTTTTTTCCAGATGGATTATTAGCTATATTTTCTGTGAAATATCTGTAGCATTTTTTTCTAGTGTTCAACAGAGTTTCAGTTTCTATTTACTAATTCATAAGGTATTTTTAGACATTAATCGGGCCCTGACAATATTGCAGGATATAAATATTCAATTATACCTTTCTAGGAATCCTTTATTCCCCTGCTGCTAACTACCAAAATTCTTCAGTTTCTCCATTTCATATTCCTGAGAGGATGGATGGTCTGATAGTCAAGCTCGTATTTTTGAACCGAACGATGTGGTCCAGACAATAGAAGAATATGCATCTTATAAATTTTATATCTTGATCCAAAAACTATGGCCAGAGGAATAATGACCACATAGTATAGAAGATGACTGTAGTTCAGTGATTTGTACAAAACATAGCTTCCCTAAATTGAGGAATTTGCAGACACCATAAAACATGTCTAGTTTTATATCAAACAAGATTTGTCTTTTTTCTAAATAGTCAACTTCTTCAACATCTTCACTGAGTAATTTCTTTCTCCCACTGTTTTATGCATTCTTTATCAAATATTAAATTCTTATATATGCTAAGGTCTGTTTTAAGGTTATATATCCCATTCTATTGATCTGTCAATTCTTATGCCAGTTACATGTTTTAATTAGTTTTATTAATTAATTACATAATTACATATCTATTACACAATTGTTAGAGGCAATGCTGTAATTTTTACAATTGCTTTGAATATTTTGAACTTTAATTCAAGATGAACTATAGAGGAATTTACTATAGGTTTTTCTCAATAGATGTCTAACCAAAATGGTCAAAATTGTAAATTAATTTGGGAAAAATTGACATTCTATCCTTATCCTTAATACAAGTATGTCCCTTATTTCTGAATTATTTTTAAGTAAATACTAGACATCATATAATTCTATTTATAATTATTTTAGTATGTATTTCTAAAATGTAAGGAATCTTAGAAAATATAACAATATTATTATTGCACTTAAATAAAATTAATAATAACTTTTCAATATTATATATCTCCCAGTCATTGTTCAATTTTCAACTGCCTCATAATTTTTCCTTTCTTTTTTTTATAGTTAGAATAAAGATCGAAATAAAGTCCAAACATTGTGACTCGATTTTATGTCTCCCACATTTCTTTTAAACTATAGATGCCCTCTTCATACTCTGGTATTTTTTTTTCTTTTGAATTTATTTGTAGAAGAAATCAGTTTGTTTTATCGTGTCTCACAGTCTGGACTTTGCTGATTACATCCCTGTGGTCTGGTTTAAAATGTTCCTCTGTCCTCTGTGTTTGTGGTAATTTGGTAGTTAGATATAAATGCTTGATCAGATGTAAAGTCAACTTCTTTCTTAAGCAAAACTGCTTCACAGGTAGTGGTGAGTTCTTCCATCAGGAGGCACACAATGCCTGATCGTTGCTCTCTTTGATGCTAGCTGACTGCAACCATTGCCCAATTCCATTATTTCATTAGGAGATGCAAAACGATGATATTTTATTTTATCATTTCTTCCGCATGCATTAGAAAGTCTTTTACAGAGACAAAATTCCCCTCACCATCCTTTTAGTCGCCTTGAGGTACAATTCACATCGGAAAGCATGATAAATGCTAGAGCCTTTTTCTTTATTTATTCATTATGTCACTATTTTTAGTCAATTTTAAATGTGAAAGGTTAAGCAAGACTTTTTAGTCTCTGAAAATAGTGTTTCTATCCACTTTCTCTTAAGTTTTTAATAGTTTTTGCTTTGAATTTATTAATAGTATGATTTATCACACAGCATTTGTTTTACATTTAATGTGCTTTTTACTAATTTGAATTTACATGCTTTGTCAGATGGGGTTGGTAAGCTAATTTTATTTTGTCTGATACTAACATTGCCATCTTACTTGGATTTTATTTAAATATTTCTTGCAAATTTTTGCCCATCCCTCTCTTCCCTTTTATTACAAAATAGTACACTTTCATTGAAGAAATTCAAACCATATAGAATATAATACAGTGAATGCTAAAATATTATAGTCCTCTTTCAGTGTTTACTCACCAGGAAAAACAGTGTTCAATAGTTTAGTACATACTCTTTTAGATATATTTCTATATACATACAGATACACACATATAATACATGTCCAGGCACATGCTTTTCTAAAAAATATGTGATCATATTATGTATAATATTCTATAAATTACATTTTACCTTGGTAATATATCATGGATCTTATCTCAGTATATGTTAATTGAACTTATTTTTAAAATGGGTACATTGTATTCCATGGTATGGCTCTACTATAATATGTTTTACCAGTGTGAACAAATTTTTGTTCTTATAAATTATATGATAATAAATATTCCTGTCTGGATGTACCTGTATGAGTGTGTCCTAAAAATGGAGATGCTTTCTAAGAATATACATATTTTAAATATTTCTAAATACTGACAAATTGCTTTCCAAAGAGGTGGTATTGCTTTACTCCAAGTAGGAGTGTGCTCTTCATCCCACACTCTTACCAACACAGCATATTCATTCTTTTAAAATATTTGCCGATTTGGTAGTGAAAAATGATGGCTCCTTGTTTAACTTAGATTTTCCTGATTACTACTGTGGTCAAAGATTTTTATTTGTTCCATCATGTTTATATTTCTTCTTTGTCTTTTATTTATTTTATCTTATTTTATTTAAAATTTTTTTATGGATCATATCTATTCATGGGGCACAGAGCTAACCGTCAGCACCCATGCCCAAGATGTGGTGATCAGATTAATACTATCAGCATGCCCACCACCTCAAATTGCAATTGTTCCCCATATTTCTTCTTTGAATTGTCAGTTCACATCCTTTGCTAGTATGTTTTCATAGGTATTTTATTATCAAGTTGGCAGAAATTTGGTTTGTGGCTACCCACCAGGTGTAAGCTTAACCTGAAAGTGTGATCAGGGATGTAGTTATTGCAGAACAGCAGAGAGTTCAAGTTGGCATAATTTGGCAAGAATGTCAAAGGCATATATTTTCTTCTGATGAGTAAAGGCATAGCCTTATGTTTTGATAAACGACCAAAGGAAAGAAAAGGTTATTTTGTGAAAACTTAAAGAGTCTAACTTGGGGCACATAGAAATGTAAGTAGAAGATTCTTTTCTCCTATTTCACCTCACAACAGATTGTCTAATAGTAGGTCAAGAGGTACACCTGTGTGTAATTAGCACCAATTTTTTCCCTAGTACACAGTTCTGAATTTGATGCCCCATGAATTTGTAGTCCCATGGTAATTTCCCATAAAGCAGGAGTAGCAAAAGTGTGTTATGCTTGCTAGTACTTCCTGATCCTGCTCCCATGGAGGACATCACTCGTCAATCCTGGCAGTCTTTCCTCTTGAACTTGCATACAACTGTCATAGCCTTTCGTAGTTCTCTAGGCTCATCTCTAATTGATGTGCACAGACAATCAAAATGATATTGATTTACAGTCCCTGTCGTATAACCAGGCTTTTTAGAATCTAAGCTCCAACAGACCATCAGTTTTTCTGTTTTGCTTCCTGGTGTTTATAACAATGCCAGGCACTCAATAAACATACTAGGCACTCAGTAAATATTTGTTGAATGAACGGAAAAATAATAAATTTAGACGGAATTTTTTCAAAACATATTTAAATACCCTTCATATTCACAATAGTATAAAAGTATCCATGGAATATCTATTTCTGAGCATTTTACCTTTGTGTTCACTAGTTCTGAGGTTATTGAAGGAAATCCTTGATTTTTTGCTGTTTGGATATTGAGGATTTGTTGTAAGAGAATATTTTTTTTACATGAAAATAGAATTCTGTTGAATTGTTGTGACCAATAGCAATAATAACAGAATCATTAATGAAAAACGGCTGTATTTTCAAACACAGCATCATCAGTATGATTAGCATCCATTCCTCCTGAATTTACAATTTAACTTTGGATCAAATTTGGCAGCAGGTATGACTGTGATTAAATTGAACTGTATGGTAAGACTTACACCCTGTTTTCCTAAGGTCAGTATCTTTTCTGCTCCGTACATGAATACAATGCTGGGAAATGTGGTTTCATGGATGTTTTTTTGTGTTTGTTTTTTTTCCTTCATTGACGCTTTGGTGCTGACATAGATCAGGGCAAATCAGGAATTATGGTAACTTGATTTGAGTTGCTTGAAAATTGTAGTTGTATCTCAATTCAATATTCAGTAAGGTAGGAATAAGAACAAGGAAGAAAGGAAAATAATTTTTTTTTTCTAGAAATCAGGAAACAGTTCAGGACGGGATGGCAGATTTTCTTTGCGAGAAGCCCCGTTACACATGGCCACTTAGTCTATATTCTCAACTTGATTAATTTTCCAGACTTCTTGGTTACCTTCTTCATCAATCTTATTTGAAAACTAACGATGTCTCCAACATACATTTTCAAATCATCTCTCACAATTGTGTAAAAGTTTCGAGTTTACAAAGTGGAAAATGTCTCTGCATGCTTTCATTTAATTCTATTAGGTAAGTGGGGGGTGGTTGTTTGTTTGTTTTTGGTTTTTTTTGTTTTTTACCATTATTTGGATTTAAAAAAAAAAGAAATGAAAAAAAAAAATCAGACCCAGTAAGAAAGTGCACTTTGCCACGTGATCACATGGCTGTTAAATAGCAATGCTGTGTTCTTACAACTCCAAATTGAATGCACTTTCCAATAAACCATTTCTGCCTGAAATCACATAACTGTGACTATTTTTTAAAAGAAAAAAATGGGGGTATACCAAGAATACAGGAAGGAGAGATTTTTATGGCCGTTTAAAAACGAATGCAAAAACGACTGCAGAAGTAGTTAGGTATTTCCTGTGTGAGGGTTTTATTTTTAAATGTCTCATGAATAAGTGAATGCTTCTTGCGCTTTTTATGTGGCTAACTTTGACGCTCCCCTCTTTGTTGAAGGTTTGGAGGCTAAGATCGAGGCAGCTCTTTCTTACAGCTGAGCTCAGTTTACAGTTCAGCTCATTTCCTTGCTAGAAGTGAAAACAGCACTCTAATAATATTGGTGACAGTAACTATTTGACTAGGCATGCATAGTAATCATTAGATTATTTATGCCTTCTGTAACAGAATTTAATCCAAAAATCTTTACAATCCTGTCTTCCTAGTAATTAATCTATAAAATCATGCAAGTGTAAGTGCTTGGAATCTCTAAGAACATGTAATTATTTTGCATTCTTTTGCGGCAGATTATTTTAGTATGGATGAACTCCAGTTGAATGGAGACTGAGTCTGTCTAATATCGAGAAATTTGGATTTTTAAATGATGATCAGTTTGTTTTTTAAGAATGTCTCTTGGCTGTGAAATACCTGAAAGCCTTAAAGACTGGTTGTTATTACAAGAAAGAAAACACCTTTATAAATATGTTTAAGGACGTTTGCAACCTTCAATTTGAAATCGATCCTCAAGAGGCAAAGGCTGGGGATTGGGAAAATGTTTACTTTTGGCATGAATAACCTGCCTGTCTATGACAAGGTGTACTGTACATGGTTTTGTGAAATCAGACTGATTCGCATTCTTTCTGAGAATGGGCTGAGGACTTTTGGGACACAGCACTCTGGTCTAGAGATTTTCAAACCTATGCATGAAGACATAGGCACCACCTTATTCTGCAGAAATTCAAATGACTTAAAACAAGATAGCAGCACTGATTATGGTATACGCTGATGACAGTATTAAAATTAAGATTAGCTAATCCTAACAGAAACTAAAAAGATCTGGATACTTTTATTAACTGAAAATCAATCCTTTTGTGTGATTCAATTAAAAACATCAATAAAAATCTTATTTCAAGAGTCACAAGTAGAGTATCTACCAATGTAGCACATACCATAGATAGAAAACTGCTCAACCCCCTCTGAATCGTAGCCTGTTTTAATAAGTATTCAGAAATTATACTCAGACTTCAAAAGAAATTGTAAGGAATTGTTAGCAGGTTTATTAATGTTTTATGTTTTATTAAAAGTTTGGGTGTACATTTCACAATGAGCAACATCAAAAATCAGACTTTCTGCCTGTAATTTTGCTTCCTCCTGTCTTTCTGCCTTTGGGATTCACTCTTTTCCTTTCATCAGCTGCCATTTTCAGCAGCATGCAGTAATTTCATGGCTCATTGCAAGCGCTGAAAACCTTTGAAACCACAAATGCTAACCTACCTGGCCTGCAGCCATTTAGGAAGAGATTAATTTAGCAAACAGAAGCAAAACACTTTCTACTTCTAGCCTGT
Organism: Galeopterus variegatus; assembly: GCF_000696425.1. Lineage (NCBI taxonomy): Eukaryota > Metazoa > Chordata > Mammalia > Dermoptera > Cynocephalidae > Galeopterus > Galeopterus variegatus. Next base: position 22,074 of record NW_007734283.1, on the reverse strand, counting down.
GCATAATTTCACTTCTATCTATATTTATTTTACAGTGAGCAGCGTAATGACAATTTCAGTAATTGCAACTCTATAAAAATTTGCCTACCTAGCTTATCTCACTATCACAAGACTGTGAGTCAGTCAGATTAGAAAAAGTACAGCATGTGAAACAGCACTGGTTGCCTTCCAAAAATATGGGCCTTCTATAAAAACTCAAGTGATGCTTTGCACTTGTTTGTGTTCTTATCTATTGGGCAACGGTTTCTTCCTGATGTTTTGATTGGGACTTGTGCATTCCTCCTTAATTCATGGTGATTTATGGGGGCACTCTCCTTACAAACAGACAAATGTATTTGGAAGACTAGAAGCGCCAGCCCATTTCTGCAGACTTTGTTATAAATGGCTGTTATGTTGCTGTCGAGCAATTTGAACAGAAGAGAAAGTCCATCTGGGGCAAATTTAAGCTATCGTGCTTGGAAGGATTTCAAGGACTAAATTAGCCCACAAACTGTTAGCTAAAAATAAAAGTTTTATTGTTTCATGTCTAACTTAAAAATCCCACCATTGAAATTAACACCAAATATATCTACTCTCTATATGCGTATGTATAGTTTCTCCTAAGGGATCGTTTGTTGCTTCTTTTTATTTATTTGTCTAGTTCTCACACACACACACACACACACACACACACACACACACACACACACACACACACACTGTTTAGCAGATAATGAACCCAGGGAGAAATAATGACTCAAGTAAAATAATATTGAAGAATTAAGAGAAAATATCATCAAAGTTGAAATGAGCCAATATATCAGAAAAAAAATCATTTACAGTGCATAACCATTAAGAGGCATAATAAAAGAATTAGATACAAGGAGGGGGGTTGGGAAAAAGGAGAATTCAGTGTGAGGCTGTTGACATCAAACCCTTTAGCTGGGCGCTTATCCTTGAGGGATTTTTATATGTACTCAAAGGATAGGACAAGAATGTCACTTCGCTAAGTGATTCTTTTCTTAGATCAGCTACCAAGGGGGGCCTCTTTTGAAAAGTGACTACAATGTTTGTTGTATAAAGAGTAATTCAGAGATGGGAATCTGGGGTTGAAAGTTGAATATTATGGCTTGGTTTTTCTCAAGAAAAAAGAGATTTGGTGGCCACTGAATGACCTTGAGGTATGGGATGGTTTCTCCAGTCCTCTGATATAAGATCATTGCTCACCATCCTAGGTTGCAAAAACATTGCTGCCAGTAAAACAGGATGGTATAAAAAAAGGGAGAAAAAGGATAACAGCCAAGCATTATGCATAAGGCATTTTGGTTTGGGTGCTCTATCTTTTCCATTTTATACATTCTTTTTTTCCCCTAAGTAATAGCAGTTGGGAACATAATTCTCTACTTACTTACTCAGATTTGAATATTCTGTACTCTATAAAGGAAATTCTATGACACTAAGCTTGTTTATGCACTGTTTTTATATTAGCTAATTCATTTAAGCATACAGATACACAGACGGCAGTAGGATGACTGGCCAACCCCCACAGATGTACACCTCCAATCTGGCATCCCATAACATTCATAAAATATGTCAACAAAACCTGGAATTTTTCCATGGTTTATGTTATACTATTGGTGTTCATAGCATACTGGCAAAATAATTCATGTTGAAATTTGTGGTAGTAAAAAAGAAAAAAGGAATTGTCCCTATGTTTGGAGGCCATTTGCAAAAGTACTTGATCAATATCCTTCACGTATAATAAGCACTTAAATCTACACAAATTGAACAAGAAAAACACATTCATGTGCCTGGATGCTTTATAATAAATAGCTATTCCTTTCTTTAAACAATTGATGGTATTATACTTTCTTAATGATTATTTTGGAAATGCAGTGCAACTTTGAGGTACTGCCCAGAGAATCATAATACTGGGTGGTAGAATAAAATCAACAACAGAAACATATTCATAACCAATATCAGTTATTCTGTGGAAATATATACCTAAGGCAGATAACTTTTGGTAAAGAATGTTACCAGTATCATGTGACTACTAGTGGTGAAAAATTCAAAATCACAAGGTTGAAAATAGTGGCTTCTTTTCTGGGGAGACAGATTGGTGAGTTCACATTTTCCCTTCAATGGGAGTTTTTTGCTTCCTTGTTGCTGGAGGTTGCTTCTAGCTGAGCCCCAATCTAGTAACCAGAGGCCACCAGCAGCCAGTCCTCCTGGATGGGCAGTGAGAGAAAACCCTTGCCTGGTTCTTCAGGATCCTCAGGCCTCAGGAAGCTCCCCCTTATGTCATTTTTCTCCTTTTATCCCCAAACTTTTGCAGTTAAAGTTCTAAGGGTCATTTTTGTTAATTCGTAAGTGTCACTGAGAGAAAACCCTTGCCTGGTTCTTCAGGATCCTCAGGCCTCAGGAAGCTCCCCCTTATGTTATTTTTCTCCTTTTATCCCCAAACTTTTGCAGTTAAAGTTCTAAGGATCATTTTTGTTAATTCGTAAGTGTCACGACAGAAAAATGAAAGAGGTATTGTAGAGTAGTGAAAGACTCAGGCCTCTAGAATCTAATGAAGGCTATAAACTGTCCTCCAGCTCTTCTTTTAAAATTATGCAATTTTAAGCAAAATCTTCCTGCTAGGGTCTGAATGTTTGTGTGTCCCCTCTCCCCTCCCCCAACACCAACAAATTTATGTGTTGAAATCCTAACCCTTGAGATGGTGGTATTAGAAGGTGGGGCTTTTGGGAAGTGACTAAGTGGAATGGAATTAGTGCCCTTATAAAAGAAGCCCAAGAGAGACCCCTCACCCCTTCTACTGTGTGAGGACACAGCAAAAAGAAGGCTGTCTATGAGGAAGTGGGCCCTCACCAGACATTGAATCTGCCCACACCTTGATCTTGGACTTCTCAGCCTCCAGAATTGTGAGTAATACATTTGTGTTGTTTAAAAGCCACCTAGTCTATTATATCTTGTTATAGTAGCCCAAAAAGACTAAGGCACTTCCTGAACATTATTTTGTTCTTTGTAAAACTGAAATAATAGCAAATGGTCTGTAATTTTTACTAAGAGTTGGTATTGCTATCATCTCTATGTTATAGTTGAGAAAACTGGGACATAGAGCTGGAAAATGACGCTGGCTTCACCCAGCTAGCACATGTGTGAGCTGGGTTGTGAACTCAGGCAGCTTGACTTCAGCATGTATACTGGTAACCACTACCTGCCTCCTGATGTGCTTCTGCAGGCCCTGATTTTGGTAACATGAAGGCAGACAAAGAACTCCCTGGGTTGTGAACTCAGGCAGCTTGACTTCAGCATGTATACTGGTAACCACTACCTGCCTCCTCATGTGCTTCTGCAGGCCCTGATTTTGGTAACATGAAGGCAGACAAAGAACTCCTGATGGTTTTCCACTATTATTGGTCACAATAGATTTGGATAGTTGCAAAGGAAAAAGTTAAGTAAATAAGACTTTGTGATATAAAAAGTAGATTAGTGTTAAGTAAAATAATACATGTACTATTTATTACTGAATACTGTAGTCTTAATTTACCCCCATATTTTGGTACTCTATAATATTATATAAAAGACTCTCACAAGATTTTTTGAATTTGTAATTTCAAATATTTATATTTACTTTGCATGTTACCAATCCAGCCACTTTTTATTTTCTCTCAAGTCTCTTCCATCTTTTTGGAATAGAATTGCTGAATAGAATTGCTAGTTGATGATGGTTTCCTTCATTTACATCTTCTGTTAAGGTCCTATACAAATCACAAATATTACCTTTATTAGTCAGGGTTCTTCAGAGAAAGAGAGTATATATATTTAAAGATATTTATTATTAAGTATTGGTTCACATGATTATAGAGGCTGAGAAGTCCCATAAACTGCCACCTGCAAGCTGGAGACACAGAAAATCTGGTGGTGGTATAGCTCTCAGGCCTGAGAGCTAGAGAGCCAGTGGTATAGGTTCCAGTCTGGGTCTGAAGGCCTGAGAACCAGGAACACCAAGGACAAGAAGATTGATGTCCTGTTCAAACAACCAGGCAGAGAGCAAATCCAACCTTCCTTGGCCTTTTTGTTGTAGTCAGGCCCTTAATGGATTGGGTGATGCCCACAACATCAGGAAGTGCCATCTGCTTTACTCAGTTCACCAATTCAAATGCTAATCCCTTCTTGAAACACCCTCACAGCCATACCAAGAAATAGTGTTTAACCAGCTATCTGGGCATTCTATGGCCCAGTCAAGTCAGCACATAAAATTAAGCATCACATTACCTGAGTTTATAGTTCTCATAAACCAGGGTTGATTAGGATCTCAATGATGGGTAAAAGAATGTTGCCATTGTAATGGGAATTTTTTCACTCCTTCCAAGCTAATTATTTTTCTTACCGTTTTTAGGGGTTTTTTGAGTTTGGAATTAAAAATATAAAATTAACCAATTTCTTTCAACTTAAAATATTTCAAAAAACTGCTAAAACTGAAAGAGTTTCTCTCTCTCTTTTTTCTTATATGACCTATAAAATTAAGGTAGAGTTGTTGATATTTGGTTTTTTTTTTTTTCCTTTTTGTCTTTTTTCGTGTCCGGCAACGGATTGCAACCCTCAGTGTCGCGCCCATACCGGACCGGGACTGGCAACGGGATCGCAACCCTTGGTGCTGCGCCCGCACCTCGCTCAGCCAGTGAGTGGGAACCAGTCTGTATGTGGGATCCGAACCCTCGGCGGGAGCGTCGCCACACTCCCAAGCGGCGCACTGTAGCAGTGCGCCACCGGGCCGGCCCGAGTTGTTGATATTTGAAATTAAGTATTGGACAACCTGCTGTAAAAGTCAGGGTCCCAATTTCCATTTATCCATAAGGCAGACTGTCTCTCTGAGGCACTGGTGGGGAAAGAGTGAATGAGATAGAATCCTTTAGGTACTCCTTAATCTAGGGTAGAGAGAACTTTTCTTTTCAATAAAAAACTATGTGGGTTTAGTCCTTTACTTTTTAGGCCCAAACAAGATTTATAGAGTCAGAATTTTTACTCTCAATTACTCTTTCACAAAACATTTTTTTTTCTTTTATCAAAAGACTCTGTTCATGTGTCTAGATCAGCAGATTAACATCAGTGCCAAATTGTTATAAGTTTCAGGCTTTGTGGATCATGGTTTATGCACTGTTTACAATTTTCTATATGAGTCCTAATTCTTTTCCATGTGTTATACTGAAAAGATCATTTATTTTCTACTAAAAAAGGGCTCCCATTGAGTAAATAACTTGAAAAGTAGAAATTAAAACAGACTATACTTAGAGTGTAAATCTCGTTGCTGTCCTCATATTAGTGTACAAAAGAGACAATGAAAAATTGCTCATTTTCATTTCTGGTTTACCAAGGTGGCTTGTTTCCTATTGTCTTTTCTTGAATCCGATTGGCCAGCCTCTAGTTGAATTGTGTTTCTATCTTCAAATGAGACTATGTACCTTACTTAATAAAACAAACATACTATTATTTACAGAATTAGAAAATCTATATTAGAACTTTTAAACATGCCTTTTAGGAATTTTGCAGTAGGTATTATTGTGGTCATTCCAATTAAAAAACATTGAATGTACTGAATACTCTCCATTTTTAAAAATACAAATGCTGAATGTACAGGCAAACCAGTGGGCTGTGTGTGTGTGTGTGTGTGTGTGTGTGTGTGTGTGTTACAGGGAGGTTTTCAAGATACATATGCAAAATATAGCCAGAAAAAATAGTAAAAATGCTATTTAACTTTTATAATCTGATTATTCAGTAATAGAATGGCAATCAAGGAAAACCAGTCTGTGACTAAAAACCTTGGCTAGTTTCAGGCTGGAGTACATTGTCAAGACCAAGTTATAAACTTCTGAAAAACAGGAATTATAATGGAATCGCTGCTACAACCTTAAGTATGACGGTGTGAACGGCACTGCTATTATTTACTATGGTAACATAATAAAAGACAGCACTGTTTGGGCCATTATCTTCACTGCTCTTTTTTCAGTATAAATCATTATATTTATTATCTGTCTTCTTGTATAGGGGGTCATGAGAGAGGCCAATCGAAAGCTGAAGAAACCTACTTTTCTAAAAGAAATTGGACCTATTTCTAATTCTTTTTTTGTCAAATACAAGGGAACGGAGAGGGTTTTTTTATAAAAAATTGTTTCATGTAAGATTAAAGTGCAGATTATTGGTGAGAAAATGACATTCACTTCTAAACATCTTGTAGATCCCTGAGAGATAGTGGCAGTTTCCCTCTGTTATTTTTACCTTTCTTCCTTGGGGGATTTGTTTTCTGGCAGATTCTGAGCAGTGGGCTCTGAAGCTTTTATTCTGTTCTGAAGACTTGTGTTACTATTTATTTATTGATAACTAAAACTATGATCTTAGCAAAATAACTCCTTTTGAGAGAATTTTATTTAAGAAAACATCAGAAATAAAATGTCTTATTCAGCTTTTCTCCCATCCTTTGCAGAAATCCTGCAAACTATGGTTGTTTCTTTTGTTTGAATGATTATGTAGGAACATTAGCTGAAATATTTGATCATACTGTGCTTATAAAAATTCAAGAAACAAGGGTGATCCAATTTCACTAATAATTTTATTGCATATTGTTTTTGAATTTGTGCTCACTCCCATCAAGACCCAGGCCCCATTGTGAACAAATGTGACTTTCCACAGAATGACAGGGTCTCAATTTTCAACTCTCTGAAGGACAGTTATGAGCCTGCAGCATCTGGATATAAGGTTTAGAGCACCGAGGTGCATGGGGGATTGAAGGCTGAGAATGAATGTGGGGAGTGTCATAGAAGACAGCTCAACGGCCCTTTTCTCACTTCCAGGAAGAAGAAAAGTGAATATAAAATAGAGCTGAAATATTTTTTCTGGATGGAGTTGTAGCTTATGCTGAACTGCTTCTAAACCAAATGGGACATATAGATGGGAGTGGGTGATAATCTGAAAAAGAAGGTGATGTTACTATTACCATATGCAAATATCCATTACTGAGAACTCCAGTGTAGTAAGTGCCCTTGAGAAATAAATTTTCAAGTACTTTTCCCACCTAATCAACAGCAGGGCCCCTTTTACATAAATGCAATATGCCATCAGTTATGGTCAACTCAAAAGTACTGGTTAAGAATAAATTATGCCTACAGCTTAGCCCTTGCACATGTATCCTGGGGGGTGGAAAAACAAAGAGTAAAAAAAGGATATTTTTTTAAAATTTAAAGCTCTGAATCTCTTTTCTGTTAATTTTTCTCGTGTATCAGTATACTAAGCAACTATTTGCCATAGGCTGATGGGATTATCATTATTTAGCAGAATTATTCTCAAATATTTCTATTTCTAAGAGATGGATCTTGGGGTATAAATGAAATTAGGCACATTGGACATGCCTCTGCTAGTTTTAAAAGAAGGGTTGCAACCCTAATTGAGTACCTGCTCTGTGGCCCTGAGGATTTGTCATTGGCACCCTTTCCTAAGAGAGTCCAAAAGTGTCTGGGAGCAGTTGCTGATGTCAACAGCGATGTTATGGGAAAGTTACATGACATCACAACCCCATTTTCTTTGATTCAGAATGAAAGTCCATTCCCAGACATCTCTTCCCCCTTTTGATAGGTCCATCTGGATTTAATTTAAATACTGATTACATGTTATAGTCACCTAAGAAGTCTTTAAACAATATCAGCTCTTAGACAATATCCTGAATCAGCTGAATAAGAATCTCTGCAGATGGAACCCAAACATTGAGTCTCCCCACCCCTCTCCATACCGACTCCCAAGCAATGTGGTTCTAGGGCCTTGTGCCTAGCCATGGTGCCATTCAGTCTGCCCCAACAAACCCAAATTTGTGACTCTTTTACTGTGGTTACACCTCTCCCCACCAGCACGCATACTCTCAACAGTTTTTCTGTCCAGGCCTTTGCATATATTATTCTTGTCTGTGCTGGCAACTTCCTGCCATATACACCCTCTCCTATCATCATTATACTTTGTCCCCCACCTCTGCACCACACACACACATATGCACACACATACACCCTCTCCTATCATCATTATACTTTGTCCCCCACCTCTGCACCACACACACACATATGCGCGCACACACACACACACACACACACACACACTGTGTACCTAACTCCTACTCATTTGTAGGTTGTAGTCATCTTCATGTCACCTTCTCAGTAAACCTTCCAGATGCTTCACATGTGACCCCCAAGCCTGGGTTATCTGTTCCTTCTATGTTTCCTTAGGTCACAGCACTTATCATTGTTGCATTGTACTGAAACTGACTTTTATTTCTATTCCTCCCAATGGATCTGGAAGCTCTGAATGAGTTTGAATGTCTTGCACACCGCTGGAATCCCAATCTCTGCTCAATTTTCTTGATATTACCCTGTGCTATGACTCTCAGTATCCTGTTCTGTCTTATGACACAGTGAGATCATAATAAACATATTGAATATTCACCACCAGATGTTTTGTAGGTGGCATTTTCAATTGGAGCATAATAATAATAATACTAATAATAAACTCTGAATATTTTCTAGGTTCCAAAAACAGTGGTGTAGTAATCCTATGAAGTAGGTGCTGTTTTTATCCCCATTTTATAAATGTGTTAACTAAATCTCAGAGTGTTAATAAATTGCTTAAAGTCACATAGCTAATAAGTGGTGGAGTTAGTATTTATATCAAGATCTGTCTGATCTCCAAATGCATAGTCTTAGCCACTGAGCTGTCACTACCTTGAGAAACAGTTAAAACTAAAGTCTCTCTGCTCTTGACATGCCAGAAGGAGCAAGACCTTTGGCTTCAGTGGTTCCAGAGGTAAAGGGTTTGAGCAATTCCACTGGGAAAATGGAGTTGATGTAGGTCCTGCCTAGAGGGAAGTCGGCCTCTCTGCTACAATTTTTTCCTTAAGACTTTTCATTCCCTATGGGCCAATTTTCTATAGCGCAACCTAAGCCATATTATGGGATTTTTCACTAAGGGACTTTATTGCGTGTCCAGGTGTGTACTTAACTCCAGCAGTGCAGTTCAAGTGCACAACCCAGGGTGGTAGCCTAGGAGTCAGTTCCCTCTTAGCCATGGACAGCAAAGCTCCGGTCCAGTAGACAGTAGCCCTCTGTAGAAGAGGATACAGTGTGTATGCCTTTCTCTCCTTTTCCTAGAGAAGAGCTCCATTGATGCTTTCATATAATAAACAGTACAGGATTTTCTTGACTTTATGTGAAATCAACTTTATAGTATGCCCTGTTTTCGACAAGGGAAAGTTAATTTATTAAAATATATTTTGGAGGTATGATGAGTCAATATTAATGTTGATGACACAAGGTTATTATCGCGTTGACAACTTTGCTTAATTCAGTAAATATACCTTGGCATAGTAAACATTGTCCACAAAGCCTGCGGTTAATACAAAGTAGGTAAATTGATTGACAAGTAGAGTCTGGAGATCCAGGGCTCTATGAATTTATAGATTAGTAGTTTGCTGATAAGTAGTGATGAGGAGGAGGTGGAAACACTGATGTGATATTTAACAGTTAAGTCAATTTTTTAAAAAGCTACTTGAAAAAATATTGTTTCTGAACTGGCTTTCAGACAGACTTGTTAATTTGATCAGTGGCTTTTCATTGCAAAAGAAAGAAATGCTACGGTTAATATGAAAGTATTTAAAAAGATTGAATTTGCTTAATACACAGCTTTATTTATTAGAAGCTTGTGGCTTAAATGAAATTCTCAATGATATAATGAGTCTACCAGTACATGAATTTTAAGTTACATTTTCTGAGTATTATGAAGGAAGACCTTGAAGAAGAGGGTTAAGATAATGTTATTTTAGGCTATCATCTGTTATTATTTGGAAGTATGTCAATAGTATGTTCTTCAAAAGAATTGATAGGAAATGTTTATCAGCAGACCATGATGCCAAATAGATTGTTTATGACAATATGGGAATACATTTCTAGGCAGGGTTTTGAAGTATAGATATGAGGGCCATTCTCATAGCTGTTTTTGATAGCATTCATCATTGCTGAATATTCAGATTTAAAAAAAAA
>NW_007734283.1:4418-11516 GCF_000696425.1 Galeopterus variegatus | reverse complement strand
AAAAAAAAACAATGCATTTTGTAAGCAGAGAATTGCAAGGTAGAGTATATTGTGTTTATATTAGCCTTGATGTCATATTCATGTACAAATATAAAATCTATGCTATTATTTAAATATGTGGCCATTTTCCTGCAATTCACTCTTGGTAGTTCTTTATTTTTCTTGTTTATAAGGACTATTTTTTTGTTGTTGTTGTTGTTAGTGCTACAACCAGGAAAGCTTATCTGGATATATTAACTCCATTTATTTATTTACAAATCTATAATTTAAAAGGTTAGCATTCCTTGACTAGTGCTTTTCAAACATCAAAACTGCTGTTAATTAGTCAGGTTAAATCACATTCAAGTATAAAAAATTATACATTTGAGATATGGTCTATTTGAATATTTTTAATCTATGCTAAGTTTTTGCTGTAATTTAATTTTGAAAAAAGCATAAACAAAGTTTCAAAGACAGCAAATAGGATAACAAGTCTGATTAGGAAATACTACCTTGGGAAGCATAATTATCACGTACTGTATACATGTGTGTATATATACACACATACATTTAACAGTAATATCTTCTTTAATATCAATTTTCTGTGTTATTATCTAATGTAGGAAACAGGCATTTGTATAGTTTGTTCAAGAGCTGGATGGACCACTGATCAGTGGGTCAACTGTGGAAAGCAGCTCTGAATTTATCCATTTTTTGGATCAAAGCCTCTTACCGAAGTGCTTTTTAAAAACATGGCAGTGATTATTAATGATAAGTTATTAATTATTCAAGAGAGATAGCTGCAGTATTATTCTTAAAAAAATACATAACTGCAGAGCCAGTAGGTGACTGATTGAATGTCGTAGTCTGATATTGGCAACAAGGCTGCAGAATGAGTCCAGTTCATGACTATGAGGCACGGAGTCATCCAACTCCCTGTGCACTGTTCATTACAATGAGATTCTTTAAGAAATCTTGGCCCCTGCCCGAGGGAATGGAAATACATGGGATTTTGAAAGTCCTTGTTTTGTACATGCTTTAGAAATCTTCAGAAATACTGGACTTCATGTTCTTTTTTTCACTCTGAATAGCAAAAATGGTCAAATTGGTCAGGAATCTTCTTTATAGATCAACTTTCCCCTAGATGGAATGAAGGATTCAAAGATGAAGAAGGAAGCTCTGGCTCCATGGCCATTACAACTTAGGGGTATCAGACCGGAACAGCACAAAGTAGAATGTAGAATGTGCCATATGCTACGTGTACAAAAAAGAGTTAGAGAGATAAATTTTACCTGGGGATATCAGGAAAGCTTTTCTAGCAAATGTGTGAATAAGCTGAGGATCAAAGGATAGGGATGAACACTGGGGAAGGAGGTGCTAGACAGAAAAAAGATACCAGGCAGCTGTGTGCAGTGACGAGCTTGCTCAGGAACCACTAAGGAGCTGGTTGAGCTAAAAGCATGAAGTGTGGGAAGAGGGTGTATGAGTGGACTGGACGTATGCATCTCAAACTTCCTGCCAAAGCTTTGATATGCAGGTGCCATTTATAAACCTGTGCCTGTCTCTAAGGCTTCGAGTGAGTGGGGTTTTTTTGCTGAGAAGACAGTTACACAATGTAAAAATCATTGAGTCTGCCCTTGAAAATGGGCAGGATTCAGAAAATCTAACTACAGCATATATGTTCATGAATGCAGCATAATCAGTAATGACACTAGTAATTTCTTTCCAAGATATTCTTTAATTCTTAGATATTGTCCAAGTGACTTTATGCAAAAATAGAAATTGTCATTAGAAAGCCTTCCTTCCTTAATGAGGGTTGAGTCCTATTTTGTCTAAGCAGGGCAGTTTACTTAGCATGAGTTTTATCCCTCCCCGTAGTCTTATTTTAAAACAAATTTCCATTGCTTATTTGCCCATGGTAATTCTTCACTATTTCTACCGTTTGTCAGTTGTTCTCCCTTTGCCTCCAACTTAAAGTATTAGAAACGTTTACTTTCTGGGGATTAATTTAGGCTGAGTGTTAAATATGACTCCTTGTTTATTCCTCCTGGGTCTTGGCAAACAGGTAAATTTGGGTACAAGATACTAGTGGCAACTGAAGCCAGACAACTTTTAGCCGTTTTGGCTATAATTCCTACAACTCACCCAGCATTGTGGACAGGTTTTTGGATGAATACTTCTAACCAGACCCCACACTACATATATATATGGAAAGGATGTTGGTATCATTGGCACATAACCATTCTTTTTCTCTCTATGCACAACGCAATTTTGATAGGACATTTGTCTCTGTGTATATATGTACTGTGTATTATTTCTTTTGTGGATTATCTATGGCAATATTTTCAGACCTGACTGCATCTCTGTTCTCACCCAGAATACTCCTAGACTGGCTTGACTCAGTTTAAATTGGTGGGTGTGGGAAAAATTTATTATTTTTATTCAGCACAAAGCTATTGAAGATTACTATGTGCCAGGCAATATGCAAAGCACTAAAGAGAGACAAAAAGATGAGTTTCAGCCAGGTTGAGAATTATGTTCATACTAGTTGTTAAAGTCTTGCCCAAGTTCCCTGGGTATCCCACCCACCCCAGGCATTGTTTTAGCCACCTTGTAGCCTCTCCTGGAACTCAAACTTCCCGATATCCAGGCAACTAAAGGGTTAAGCCTGGGCTCCCAGCAGGAGAACTAGACTCCTTTGCTTCAGCACCTAGGCCAGCCTTCAGCTCTGGCCAGTCAGTGCTCATGCCAATCATATCCAGGCAACTAAAGGGTTAAGCCTGGGCTCCCAGCAGGAGAACTCGACTCCTTTGCTTCAGCACCTAGGCCAGCCTTCAGCTCTGGCCAGTCAGTGCTCATGCCAATATCTCCCTGGACACACAAACAAATAGAACATGATCCTTGACCTTAAATTGCTCATATTCTTGAAAGGGAAACACACATACGATTGCCAAACAATGTGCTTTAAGTATTTGTACAACTCTATTATCTATCTATCTTCCTCTCTATCTCTGTATCTAATTACCATAAGAGAATAAGAAAAGGAAAAATCCATCCAAAACATATAACTGCCTTAGGAAGTTAATGATAAATGACACTGTCTTGTTCCTACCTAAAGGCATAATTAAAAATAGATGCTCTTGACAACACCATGTGAATGTTTTTAAAATAAAAATAAAATATTTTTCGGCTCCTTTTAAACACAGTAAAACACAATTTTAACATATTTACTTACATTCAGGCAACATATATCCACAATTAAATTTTATTTCTCCCCAAATAGACAAACCACCTATGTTAAATGCTGGATATTACAAACACTGTGGGCTCTCCAAACTCAGACACAGGTCCATTTATTTTACTTTTCAAAGTGTTGCCCATTCTCTGTCTTTGGAAAATGCTACCCGAATTACTGAATCCAATTAGCCCATAGATTTGGTAAGACCATGGACAGCAGTGATATGTAGAGATTCTCTCTTTTAATTTTTTTGTACTTTAAATTTAAAATGCCCAAGATATCTGATATTTTCCAATACTTTGACAAAAGATCGCATATATTTACAAAACAGGATTTTATTACCAAAAAACCTGTGTTAACCAAAGATAAAGTAACATTAACTATTAATGATTTTTTAAAAATTAAACTGCTGTTATAAAAAATTAGTTATTTTTTTAAAAATCAGCTGATTAAATACTTTAAGCATGAAATAAATTTCGTAAGGATCCTAGCATCAGGATAACTTCAGACCAAACTCATAGAGCATGAATTTCAACAATATTACATTTAGAATTGTTGTTCAACAGGTAAATTCCATTTAATCCTAAAATTAATTTTTTTTAGAGTAGAGCAGTAAAGCAAGCTGATTTATTTCAGAAATATGTTAAACAATAAGGGTTGAAAAATATATGGTTTTTTCTTCATCTTCCATTAACTAGGAAATTAATGTAACTTAGATCTTTTATTCTCTGATGGATGTTCTGGATATTCAAGGTTCAATACCTTGCTATCAAAATGTTCCAATACACTTATGTAAAATTTTAGGTATCTAAGCATTTGCACACATACCATCTCATTCTTTTTAAACCTCGTAATTACCCTATGATATAGATTTCGTTAGTACTGTTTTACAGATGAAAATAACAAGAGCCCAGGGACATTAATGGACTTGGCAATGTCTCAGGATCCAGGATTGGAATCCAAGTCTCCTGATCTTTGATAACTTTGGGGATGTGGGGGGAGAATTATATTTGTTTCAGGTATGGTCCAAGAGCAAATGTCACTTGAAATACTAATTTTTGACTAAATTTCTCCAGAGTTTAAACATTTATAGAGGCCAACTTTTAGGAATTTATACAAAAATGTGAGAGTTAACAAAAAAACATATGATTGCTAAAATGGTGACTATTATACTATTATTTAATACAATGGAAACATAGCACTGCCTTTTCTTTACATTTATAGGATCCTAGATCATTTTTGCAGGTTACTTCAGGAGGCTACTTCTGCAATACCAGCCAACTGCTCACGATGTATTTAAAACACACCAATACATTGCAGGTCTTCCTAAATACAAAAAATTCATTTGCATCTTCTACCAAGCAGCAATCTTAAAAAGCAGTGTGATTCAGCATCATTAAAGAAGATGAAAGGATCACAACCAGGTCCCTGATAGAATGTTTGGGGGCCTCAGACGAAGGCATGAATGCCTGTAATATTTGATGGATGAGTTTTTCTTTTCATTAAGAAACATTATACTCCTTAGTGTACCGGGCCTGGCCAAGGTGTCATTAGAAAAGTACTCTACTCAGTCCAACCAGCATTTATTGAGCAACTATGGTACAGCAGGCATTGTATTCCAATGATATGAAGTGGAGGTAGAAAGCAAATGCTGTTACTTCAGCAATCTAGACATTTGTTTGTTACCTAAAATTCCTATGCTTAAACAGCTAGGGGGATTTTTTTAAGTATTCTAACTTTTGCTTATAGTGTGATTTCCTTATATTAGGTGTGGGAAAATGTCACAAATTATAGATCTGGGTTCAATAGTTTAAATTCTTGGTTACAGTTTCTACAAAAGAATTCTTTTTACTTCTAATACTTTGATATTTTAAGAATTAATGAAAGGACCAAAATTTTTAGTTTTTAAAAATAAAAATCAATGCACTGTTAGTTGTTTGAAAATTTCCTGAGATAGTTTGGACAGATATTTTCTAAGTCTCATTCATTTTTTTTTCAAACTTTCCATGCTTTGGAAGCAATAATGAATGTCATTAAGGGTGTATGTATGTGTGTGTGGCAAATAACTCAATGATTCTAATTCCAAAGCTGGTGAGATCATGTCCTGTTTTCCTCTTGGCCTAAAGATGCCTTTCATAGCCTTTCATTTTCATATTGACTTTACCACGAACCTAGTTGGAGGTTCAATCAGTGAAATAAAATTACGTTACAATTATTTCTACCTTGAGAAATATGACAGCTAGAATTTTTATATTAATTAATCTTTGGTTTTTTATTATTGTGTGACTACCTATATCATAAATTTTCTTGTAATCCAGTTTTAGTACATTCTATAAATTATTTTAGTTTATTCCAGCATTAACTTGACTTGCAAATGGTTAAATCTGCAGTGAGTCTTTCATGCTCTAAAACCCAGTATGTTCTATATTAACATCAGAAGGAATGGTTTTGATAATCAGGAGTAATTGTAATAGCAGGAATAAAACACAATTCACTGAATTCCTGGTCAGATCATATTCTTGTTATCATGTTAGATTCTATGAAAGTAAATTAGTACATATTACACATGATGCACAATAATTCACAGACATACTGATATTTTCCTCAGACTCGGACTGAAGAGCAAACAGGTCGCTGCTGTTCTTGTCATGCATCCCTCAGCCAAACGAGGAAGCTTCTGCTTCCTCACCTGCATACCCAGTTAAGCACCATCTGTTTCCTGTTTTAATGTGATATCTCACGTAGTTTTTCCAAACCTTTCACATCAGTAAGCACAATCCTAATAGACAGTTAATATGAATTAAGAAGCATGTTTTCATTAAAACTGTGTTCTAGTTTTCTCTCTCTCTCTTATTTTCTGAAATGCATAACACTAGACTGGCTCCCCCAAACCTACCTCAATAGCATGAAATTCCCTCAGTTAATACAGGTCATTCACAGTGTATTAACTAGATGCACGTATTCAGATGCCGGGTGATGGGCAGTGCAGAAGCACAGGTGCCTACTAAGGAACCTGGAATTTTAATTTTGCATGGAAGAAAATATCTCCTGTCTCATCTTGCCAGCTTTTCTAAAAGTTAAATTCTTCCTGCCTCTATCCCCAATCGCTCACCATGTAGAATTATCAAAACTTTAAGTAACTGAACAAACAGGTCAATTGTGGATTTACTTTCTGCACACTCTTCACTGATTGCTACTGTTTTCATGCTTGACCTGACCAGCTGAAGCTAATCAATCAGGTAATACACACTTTGCTTTCCCGTAAGTTATTGATAACAAATCTGTTTCCCCTTGGAAAAGTGATTTGAATCATATAAAGTGGATGAATAAAAGGATATGCAAAAGACCCTAACCTTCATCGGATTCCAACCAACTTCTTGCCTTCCGTTCTCAAAAGGATATGGGCTATTGATGTTATTTATTGGGTTTCTTTAGCAAAGAAATCTACCAGTTATATCTTTATGGAGGTTTTTAAATATGGATTATTAATGAATGTCAAACACGTTGCTATTAGGGAGGAAGTAAAGTGTATTCAGTGGTTTTCAAACTTTAGCGTCAAAATCACTCAAAAGGTTTGCTAAAATACAGAATGTTGGGTCCTATCTCCAGAGTTTCTGACTCAGTAATTCTATCATGGAGCGCAATAATTTCTATTTGTGACAAGTTTCCAGGGATTGCTGATGCTACTGGTCCCAGGACCACACATTGAGAACTGCTAGTGTATTATGTATAACTCTAAGGATGGAGTTGGATTTACCTGTGCTATAGTCCTGGCTCTGCCCCTTAGCAGCTGTGTGACCTTGGGAAAGTTATTAACCTTTCAAAACCTCAGTTTGCTCAGCTGTAAAATGAAGGTAGTACCCAACTCATGGGGTTGTGGT
>NW_007734283.1:3267-3565 GCF_000696425.1 Galeopterus variegatus | reverse complement strand
TCAAAACCTCAGTTTGCTCAGCTGTAAAATGAAGGTAGTACCCAACTCATGGGGTTGTGGTGAGATTAAATAAGATGATGCATACGAATTGCATAGTCCAGTGCCTGGCAAAAATAGCTATTCAAAATATGTCAGCATCATGTTCTTAATCTGTTTAGGGGAAAGTGCAGGGTGGACCTTTTCTGCATTTCAATATTTTATAGGAGGGAGAGGAAGTACAGACAAGTAATGTAAAAATATATAAGAATAGGTGGAAACTCCCTAGGAGTTAAATATTTATATTTCAGTTTAAACAAAA
>NW_007734283.1:0-2757 GCF_000696425.1 Galeopterus variegatus | reverse complement strand
CCTACTATGCTAGCACTGGCACCAGATGTGACTTCAGGAATTATTTCTTCAAGCAAGTGCTATTGAATTTTTATTATTTATTTGTGTTAATTTTAGGTGTCAACTTGCCTGAATTAAGGTATACCCAGATAGCTGGTAAAACATTACTTATGGTTATGTCTGTGAAGGTATTTCCAGAAGAGCTTGACATTTCAACCTGTGTACTGGGTAAGGAAGATCCTCCCACACCCAGTGTAGGCAAGCACCATCCAATAAGCTGAAGGCCCTAGGTAGAAAGAAAAGAAAGAAGATGGATGAATTCATTCTCTCTCTCTCTCTCTCTCTCTCTCTCTCTTTCTCTCTCACCTGCCCGTGGACCTCAGAACTCTAGGTTCTCTGGCCTTTGAACTCAGGGACTTGCCCC
The DNA here is from genome assembly GCF_000696425.1 of Galeopterus variegatus. Taxonomy (NCBI): domain Eukaryota; kingdom Metazoa; phylum Chordata; class Mammalia; order Dermoptera; family Cynocephalidae; genus Galeopterus; species Galeopterus variegatus. The sequence continues at coordinate 2,354 of NW_007734283.1, read as the reverse complement.
AGTGGCCTCCCACATTCTCAGGCCTGTGATCTCAAACTGAGAGTTACACCACTGGTTTCCATGGTTCTGAGGTCTTTGGACTTGGACTGAGCCATGCTACCAGCTCCCCTGTTTCTCCAGCTTGCAGATGACCTGTTTGTGGGACTTCTCAGCCTCCATTCTGTGGCCTTTGGACTTGGACTGAGCCGTGCTACAAGCTTCTCTGGTTCTCCAGTTTGCATATGACCTGTTTGTGGGACTTGACAGCCTCCATAATCATGTGATCCAATTTCCCTAATCTCTTCTCATCTGTCTGCATCTATATATCTAACTATTCATCTATCTATATGTCTGTCCAATTGGTTCTGTCTCTCTGGAAAACCCTGACTAATACAGTTTGTATCACACATAACCTATGCTTCTAAGTTAAAATTTGTGACCACAACTGAAGTTAGGATCATCTTCAAAATTAAAATCTAAAAACCCTACTTTTAATGCCGCTTCATGATCTTTCCTGAATAAAAACTGAATGTTTATTTTAGCAAAGCCTGTACTCTAAAGTTGCAAATATAGGACTGTAAGTGAATCTACAGATATTTATATGCAGTTATTTCCTAAATTTCAAAATGTGAGCACTGGACAAACTGATCTGTAAGATCTCTTAATTTGTAACAATCTGTTTCTAGTATTATAAAGTGTTTAGATAATAAATATATACTGTGTTGGTTTGCCACATATTTTGACTTTAATAAATGTTTATGTCTATAATAATCTACAGTTTCCATAATTTTTTCAAAGCAATTCCTACCAGAGGCCCTACACTAAAATTCTAAACGTAGAGCCAATATTTTGAGTATATTATATATATGGTCATATGATATGAAGCCTTTCTTGTCTGGCTTCTTTTACCTAGCAAAATAATCTTGATATTCATCCCTGCTGTTGCACAGACTAGTAGTTTGGTGCTTTTTATTGCTGAGTGGTATTCCATTGGGTGAATGTACCACAATATTTTTATCCTTCATCATATTTTATGCAAATATGATGGACATTTGGGCTGTTTCCAGCTTGGACTATTGTGAAAATGCTTCTACATATTTGCATAGAAATCTTTGTGTGGATATATGTTTTAATTTGTCTGGGGTAAATACCTAAAAGTGAAATTATTGGGTCATACAGTGATCATATGTTTAATTTTATAAGAAACTTTACTGAAGTGGGTGTCCCATTTGTATTCCAATCAGCAATGTAAGAAAAATGAGCATAAGGAACACAATTTGATGTTATCTGGTTACATTTCTATCTGTGTAATTATATGTGTTTGTATGGTATTTAATAATATTAAATGTACAGAGAGAGTACTCACTGTGTTATTATACCATAAGAATACATTCTCTTTCAGTTATTTTATGCAAAAAGTTGTGATTAGTTTTCAGTTGTTCTTTTCCATCACCTACCTATAGAGATTTTTTTTCTAATTATTATTGTGCCCTCAGACCCAGAGTAGATATCTGCAGCAACAAATACCTTGTTACCATGATTATCTAAAGGTAAAGTATTCATTGAAAAATTATTTTTCTTTTCAAGGATGACAGAAAGAAATTGGACCAACGAAGTTTATACCAAAGATCCAAGGCAAAAAGGACTCGGATTGTCTCTTTCCTAAAGTCACAGAGTGTGTGATATGAGAGAACAAAGTCTTGACCAAGGCTGGGCTAAAAGTATCATACATAAATGAGTCTTCAGAACTAAAGGCCTGAATTGAAATTCAGGAACAAAGTTTTAAGGTCAACCAAGAGTCAAAGAGCCAGGGGGAAATGATGGCAAAGGGTATCCGGAGTGGGTATGTAGAACTGGCAATGGCTGGGCAAATTCTGGAAATAGAAGAGGCTGATACCCTCCGCTCAGTTTCTATGTGTTCTTTGCAGACATGTGATAGGCAAGGTGATTCAAAGAGTGCAGGTGGACACTTGAAGAGAATAGGTATTACAAACATTTAAAGACTTTGCATATTTTCCACTCAAAGGTATATTGCATGTATTAATTTAGCTGACAAGTAAGTTTAGCCAACCACCTAAATCCCTATGTCCACACAAATCAGTAGTTACTTATTCATCACCGTCAACCTATAAATCTCATGGAGATAAAATATGATGCTTTATGAAAAATGGTACCTATAATAAATTGGGGTCACTGTGGTTTTCACAAATTTGGCAATTCAAGGTTTCAGGACGTATCCCTTACCCTCATTAAGAATATCCTTTTGTGACAAATTCCCTTACCTTGTCACATATTAATAACAAATTCTAACTTCTAGATGGCCACTAGAGAAACACCAAGCTGATATGCCCTGAGAATAGAAAGCAGCAAGGATG
>NW_007734282.1:86934-95735 GCF_000696425.1 Galeopterus variegatus | reverse complement strand
TGGTGATGGGACACAATAACTAACTACATTGTATATTGACAAAATAAAAAAAAAATTAAAAGCCTAACTAAAATCAGAATACAATTTTCCATAACACTGTTACTCCCTGCTTTCCCCCCATCTCCACCATACGCACCCCAGTGGAAAACAACCATTTTTTGTCTCCCTAGGAATCTGTCTTTTGAGTTAAATTTCTTAGACACACTCCTTCAACTTTTTTTTTTTTTTTTGGAATCTTCATAATTAAGCTAAACAGAAGATAATAGAAAATTCTATTATTTTGTCCTACGTTTTGTAATGGAAACGTCAAGAATCATTATTAGTTTTTGTGTACTCAAGATGTTCTAAAAGATTTTCCTAACATATAAGTTTATTTATATAAAAATTCATTTTTAGAAAGTATAAAATAAATCATGTACTTTTTTATATTAATTGTATTTTATTATTAAAATAAAAATTAGATGAAATAAATAAAAATGTATCTATTATTTACTGATTAATTAAAATGAACATTAAAAGTTTAAATTACATGAAATATTTAATATCTCTATTTTTCAAATTATTTATATTTGCTTGTTCCAATATAATAATAATAATGCACTTTAGCTCTTTTTCTTTAAATTTCTCCTCATTCCTTGGTAGCTTTTAAAATTACTTTATCTCTTATCCCCAGTTTCCTCATATATAATATATGTAAAAAGCTATTGTAAGAATTATAATTAATATGTGCTAAATGCTTGGAACAATGCTTCTTAAAAGGCTGTACCCATAGTTGACACTCAACAAATGGTCATTAGTAGTAGATGTATTTCTCCTTGCCACTTTTTCTTTCTCCTTCTTTTTTTGTCTTGGACCTAAAAGTTAACCCTGGTGGTCATGAGTCAGCTGAACTCAGATTGAACAGTCCACCCCTGATGTGTGTTAAGGTTACTTTACAGTCACATTTCTACATGCCCTTCATGATTCCTGTGTGTGAGCTCACGCAGGATAACTTCTTAGCTTTAACACAGATCCAATGAGGAAGTAATTACATTCTCCTTATATATGTCAGTGCCCCCTGCCATTGATAATTTCCTTTCTCTACCTACCCATTTCTTCTGCTAGATCTTATACTGCACTGAAAATCAGAATGATTCATCCTACGGACTATTAAAACATGTGGATTTTACTTTTCCAATAACACCAAGTCTGTATTACTTCATTCTACACAGTGCTGGATAAAATAAATTCTACCTTGTTTCAACTGGTAAAAAGAACACTATATTCATTTCTCCAGGAGCTGTTTGTTTCCTTTGTAACTTGTGTACGTTTACAAAGTTGCCCAAGCAACATTACAGACTGATAAGGGAGAGTCTTCTCTAAACTCAAATATTCCACCTCCAAATCTAGTGCTTTTTCACTAAGCCAGCAGAGCCTAAGTAAGCAGTTGCCATGAGGAGATTGAATGTGATGACGTACATGAAAGATTACATGAGATGATTTATATCAAAGATGATCTACATGTAAAGTGCTCTTCAATTTAAGGTATGATTATGTATATCATCTGAAGACATGCTTACACGCGTGAGCACGTACAACACACAACACACACACTAGGGCAGTTCTTTGCCTTTTTCTTCTCACCTTTGTGTTTTTTTTTTTATTGACATGGAATGTCGAAATTCTCCATACCCTCTGTTAGTCAAATATCTTTCCCAGCCACATTACATTGTTTTCTGTATGCACTTGTCCACAGTGATAATCCCATTTTAATATCAAGCATTTTGAGTAAAACCTTTAGCTTAAAGAGAGGAGTCAGTATTCCTTGAGACAAATTAGAAATGATAAAAATAAACAACTACTTTAGACAAGTGAAATCAATAATAATAATGATAATAAAAAACAGTATTCTCAAGCAAAGTAATGGAAAGTACCTAGCAACTACTTTGCTAGTATTAATTTGCTTACATTTTGTAAAGTAATATGTACCATGTTGCTAAGCTGTTATCAGTTACAGAAGTGATGTGTGAGGTTGGGTGGTAGAGAAGAGAAACTGCCTTTTACTGAACACAACCTTAGACTGCACTGGGATCCTAATCTCTGTCATACCCCTATCTAATCACTAGTCATCCCCAGAGTCTCATTTGGGCCAGACATTTAAGGGACTTTTTTTTTTCATTGAAAGAATTGAAACTACAGTAAAATAGGAGATGAGGAGAAGGGATAGTGGCACCAACTGCTTATACTTATTGTACACATAAAAATATGTGTTTTTACACATATCACCATTCTACCCCTTACTAAGTGGTGACCAGAGGTTTCCAGAGGCTACGGAAAGTTCTTTCTGTGACTCAGTTTTATCACATGTAAAATGGGATAATGCTAATAAATACCTCAAATTTTATGGTGAGGATCAAAAGATAGATAGATATCACTTAGGACACTGCTTATCACAAAATAAACGCAGTAAAACAAAAGGTTTTTATTGTTATGTATCAGATAAATTGTTGGTACAATTTTATCCTCTATTTCTTGACATACACTGTAAGTAACCTTCTCTTCCCATTGCATAAATGAGGAAATTAAGACCCTGAGAGGTTAAATAACATACCAATAGTCACAAATAGAGTAAAGAATGAAATCAGCCTTTAAATACATGCTTATTCCGAGGCCGAAGTCTGTGTTCTCTCCTCTCAGTGGTTTAAATCTATTTTGTCTGATAAAGACTTTTGTTTTGTTCTTTACCTTCTTTTGTTGCGAATATATATGCATAAGCAATTCCTGTTTCCATTCAAAACTGAGAATCCCATAATTCGCATGAAGATATTAGGAACCATTCCTCACCAGTGCTGTTAATGCTCCTGCACTCATATCAAGCACAGAGCACACAGTAAGCACTTAGTAGGTATCAATCAGTTTAAGTTGTTGGTTGATCAATTATTTCATTGATAAATGGCCCTCTGAAGTGCAGCTGTCAACCCAGAAGTCAAAACAACTGAATGAACAAAAACACTGAGATATTCTGAAAGTCATACCGTTTAGAGCAGTGATTCTCAAAGGAGGCAATTTCATCTCCCGGGACATTTGGCAATGTCTGGAGATATCATTAATTGTCACCACTAAGGGGAGGGGTGCTCCTGACATCTAGTGGGTAGAGGCAGAGATGTTACTAAATATCAAACAATGCACAGGAAAGCCACACACTGGAAGAATTATCCACCCCAAGATTTTAACAGTCCTGCTGTTGAGAAACCCTGATCTAGATGCACTGTGGCTTAAGGAAACTACTCCAAGGCAGAGTCAGCTAAATTTGCTGGTACAATTTTATCCTTCAAGTTTGAAAATATTATAGACAAATGTAGCAGTAAGAGTAAATTGTGGCTTAAAGAGGATATGTTGACCTTTCATTCAGTATCACATGTAAAAAATGGAAAATAATTAGTGGGAAAGGTACATACTGTATTTATTGGGGAGCTTTTATATGACAGGCACTGTCTATCCATGCTGCCTACTGAAATTAGGCCTCCACCTCTATCATTTCACCAAGACTTTTCTGGTCAAGGGCAATAATAACATCCTTGCATTCAGCAATAGTTTCATGGTTGGACCTGATTCTTAACAATACTTTAAATACTTGAACCTGATGATAATTAAAGTAAAAGAGTTAGTAGAAGAGTGGTTGGAAATGCAGAAAATGGCATTAGATAAAGTAGTCTAATGGTTTATATTTCTTCTATGAAATGGAAGGTGAAACCATCTGCCAAGAATGAAGGGAGTGTGGTAGGGTGATAAGGGAAAGGTGAATATTTGAAACAGTTCCTGAAGGAAATAAAAGATGGTGGTAACCAAAGCAAGTAAAATAACTGAAAAGTGACAGTGCCATTAATTTATAAAGGCACAAAAGTGCATTATTGTGGGATTTTCTTCAGATTTTCTGGGAAATAGAGGTGGAAGAGACTGGCTGCTTCTTTGGGGTATTCAGTGAAAATATGGCAGGAGGATAAGTATCTTTGGAGTATTCAGTGAAGATATGACAAGAAGGATCTAGAAATCACAGTTTAAAAAAAAAGCAAAAGCTTTTCCCTCTTTCCTTTATGGTCCCTTATGGACACAAGTTTCTGGCTCTCTAGAGATAGAAGTACGGTCAGAGGAACTGAAAGGCTCAGAGAAAGTAGAGGGTTAAGAAACTGTAAGCACCTTTGAAGCCAGCAAAATGAAAAAAAAAAAAAGTGGTGAGAAAGGCTATCTATTGTATGATTCCACTTATGTGATTATCTATGTGATTACATTCTGGAAAAGGAAAATCTATAGGGACAGAAATAGATCTATGGTTACCAGATGCTGGACTTGGGGAGGGGGTAGTTAGAAAGGACATGGGAGAATTTTGAGAGATGATGGAATTGCTCTCTATATATCTTGATTGTAGTTATGGTTACATGAGTATCTGTACTTGTCAAAAATCACATAATTATATACTGAAAGTGAGGATGTTGCTATATATAAATTACACGAGTGAGGATGTTGCTATATATAAATTACACGTTAATAAAATAAACTGGTAAGAGGGGAGGAGTGGGAGAAGGGGAAAGCAGTAATTATGTGAGCTTACTCCAAGGTTAAACATGAGGCTATGGAAGCGGGATATAGTCATATAGTAAAAATACAGGTAATCTTCATGATGTGATCAAAATCTCGGTTTTTGTAACTCTTGTTCATATCATCTGTTGTATTTAACTACATTGCATTCTAATTGTGTGGTACATTTGTTTCCTTCTTTCTGTGATGAATTATTTGAGGGTGGAGAATTAAGACTTGACCCTATACACATTTTTATTTTCTTATTCCCAGAATATACTGCAATGCTTCATACTAAGTCAGTGATCAACAATAAATATAAAGGGAATAATAAATGAATAAGGTCAAGAAGGTCCAAGACTAGTGTGGAAGCAGGAGTATCTACCTGATATTCAGCCAGCGTTTTGGCCAATGTGAAGGCTGGATCGTCAACATAGATGCTTGGAAGATGGCCAAATTTGGTGCCAGGAAGAAAACACAGATACAGTTGCCCAACTCTTAGTTAGGAACATGACTGGAAAATAAACAGATAAGGAAAGCAAAAAGATGTTGAGGTTTTTTACTGTAAGAGGATGTAGGCCACAAAGGGCAAAATATTTTTCTATGAAGGGAAGAAATAGCAGTCTGGAAGAAAAATAAGGAACTTGCGAATGCAGACCTTGGCCCACTTCCCCCCGCATCCACCCCAAACTGTGAGAGAAGGAGCAGCTGTGAATTGGAGAATGATAAGGAAAACAGTCTTGAGGAGAAAAACTGAATGTCAATTAATGAAGAGGAAAATTATCATAAACAGGAAGGGGTATTAGAGCACTTTTTCATAATACTGCCAGGGTTCTAAGGAATTTTATTAGTGAAAAAATGATCAAAAAGGATCATCCCAGAACAGAGTAAGAATAATAATGTGGGACAGGAAAAGGGGAATAATCTAAGGTGCAGAAAAAAAAATAATATGTTTCCTGATTTTATTTTTCTACTTATAAAATTCCCCAAAAGAAAATACTTGCCCACCATGCAGGTACGTACATTTTGGTTCTAGACAGGAGGAAAGAATGTTTTTTCAAAGATGCTTTAACCTTTTAGGTTGAATTTATACAGATAACAATTATTTATTCATGAAGGGGCGTGACTGGAAGGATATAAAAAAATTAAGAATTATTTTTGTAAGTAAGAGGAACACACAATTTCACCTTGCTTCATTTTACATAATAGTATTTTGGGAAGTGGTGTGTAAATTACTTATAAGTCAAATTGTGGTTCTCATGCACTACTGGAACAATATTGATTTAAAACAACTATTTGGTAAATCATTTTATAAAATGAAAAAAAGAGAACATGTTTATAAAAGATGCTTCCCACAGATAAAGAGAAAATAGAATTATTTTTCTCTCAGAATGTTTGACATCATTGTAAAAGTAGTTTTCCCATGAGAAATACTGTAGGATGATTACGAAGAGTATAGAAATGGCAGGATTCAAATCAAACACAGGTCACTAGGACTTGTGTTGCCACATTGATATAATTATTCTCAAGTGAGAGTTAATCTGAGGTTTTCTGGAAAAGATGGCTTTTGAGCAGGACAAGAGAGAAATATTACAGCCGCATGACCTGATGTTTTGAATGTCTCTCCCAAATTTAGTTTTATCACATTTTTCTTTTTTGACAGCTTTATTGAGGTATAATCAATATATAAAGAACTGCACGTAAGTGATATGCACAATTTGATGAGTTTGGACATACAAAAATACTAGTGATATTATCACGACAGTCAAGGTAATGGACAGATCCATCACCTCCAAAAGTTTCTCTGTGTCACTTTGCTTTATTGGTAGCTTGTTTGTGTGGGTGTATGTGTTTGTATTTTTAGGTAAGAATACTTAACATGAGATCTATCCTCTTAATAAATTTTCAAGTGCACAAAAAATATTGTTAATTATAGGCACTATATTGCATAACGGATCTCTAGAACTTATTCGTCTAGCATAACTGAAACTTTATGCCTGTTGAACAACAATTCCCCATTTCCTCCAAACCTCAGCCCCTGTTAACTACTACCGCATTCTCTACTTCTCTGGATTTGACAATTATAGATACCTCATAAGAGTGGAGTCGCACAGTACAGGTTAAGCATCCCCAATCTGAAAAATCCAAAAACCAAAATGCTCCAAGATTTGAAACTTTTTGAGCACCTGCATGACACCACAAGTGGAAAATTCCATACCTGACCTCATGTGGCAGGTCACAGTTAAAATGCAACAGCACAACACAGTTTATTCAGAAACCCTGAGGAAAAAAGACCCTCCCAGTCCCCTTCACCTGCAGCATATCTTTTCCACACAAGACCAGATTCCAGCACACAAACACACCCACACAGGGTAATAAAATGTCATGTGTGCAGGCCTGACACACCAAAGGCAGGTTCCCCACGATGCCCCACATAGGGCCAAGACCTAGGTGCATTACTCACTGTGGTTTTTGTTTGTTTGTTTGTTTGTTTGTTTGTTTCTTATTCTATGTTCAGTGGCATAAAGATATTTAGGAAAAGTGGCAGGCTAATGGGTGCAAAACTATGCTGTCTGCCTTAAGTAAACCATTGTGCAGTACATGCCCAATTGAAGAAAACATACCATATTCCACAAATATGTACAAGTAAATGTTAAAATATTTTGAATTTAAAAAAAGATAAAGAGAATGTCAAAAAGACGTCATGTTAAGTGAAATAAGTCAGGCACAGAAAGATAAATATCTCATATTCTCACGTACATGTGGGAGCAAAAAAAAAAGTTGAGCTCATAAGATGGAGAGTAGAATAGTGTTTACTAGAGGCTGGGAAGTGTAGGGGCAGAGGGAAATAGGGAAAGGTTGGTTGACAGAAAACTACAGCTAGATAAGAAAAATAAGTTCTATTGTCTATAGTAGTATTAGGTGCATATAATTAATAATTTATTGTATATTTTTAAATGACTGGAAGAGAAGAGTTCAAATGCTCTTATCACAGAGAAATGATAAATTTTTGCAGTGATGGATATACTAGTTACCTTGATTTGATTGTCACACATTATATACATGTTTTAAACCTTAACTCTATACCCCATAAATATGTACAATTGTTACATGTGAATCAAAAAATAATTTTATAAAACTGCAAAATAATAATTATTTTTTAAAAAGCCAAAAAGACCTGCGGATACCTCTAGAGTGTAAAAGTGTTAAGAAACAGAGAAAGCATTTATGTTTAACTATAGCACAGAAAGTCAAGCTGTTGAAGAAGCTAAAAAGCAATGTAAATGTAAAACATTTTACAGAAGAGTGTGGTACGGGAATGACCACCATATATTACCTGAAGAAACAGAAGAATACATTGTTGAAGTTCTGTGCTAAAAATGCTGAACAAAATTTTATGTAAAATAGGCATAAACGAATGCATAAAGCTAAAAATGAAAGTCTTGATCTTGTATTGTTAGAGTGGATCCACGAGCATCACAGTGAACACATGCCACTTAATGGTATGCTGATTACAAAACGAGCAAAGATCTACTGTGATAAACTGAAAGCTGAAGGGGACTGTGAATATTCAATGAGCTGATTGAAAATGCCATAGCATTAATTTTTTAAAGATTTGTGGTGATAAAACATCTTCTGATCACAAAGCAGCAAAGAAATTAATTAACGAGTTTGCCAAGGTTATCACTGATGAAGATCTGATGCCAGAACAAATCTGTAATGCTAATGAAACTGACTAGCATTGCTAATGAAATGTCAATACCTATTTTGGCATTATTGCCCAGAAACTCATTGACTACAGTTGATGAAACAGCCCCTACAAGAATTAAGTATGCAAAGGAAAGAATAACTGTGCTGGGATGTGCTAATGCAGCAGTCACGTGTAAGTGTAAACTTGCTATGATAGGCAGAACTTGAATTTTTTATCAGTTCATTATTATGCTAACAAAAGGGCATGGATTACCAGGGACATCTTTTCTGATTGGTCTTTCACACATTTTATACCATCAGCAAAAGCTCACTGCAGGGAAGCTCAACTGGATAATAACTGCAAGATTTTGTTATTCCTTGACAACTGTTCCGATCATTCTCTAGATAAACTTCTCATCAAAAATAATGTTTATGCCATGTACTTTTCCCAAAATGTGACTTCGTTAATTCTGTCATGTGACCAGGGTATTTTTAGATCAATGAGTAGTAAATATAAAAACACTTTCTTTTTTTTTTTTTTTTTTTTTTTTTTTTTC
>NW_007734282.1:33101-86076 GCF_000696425.1 Galeopterus variegatus | reverse complement strand
GAGCGGGAGCCGGTCTGTATGTGGGATCCGAACCCTCGGACGGGAGGGCCGCCACGCTTCCCAAGCGGCGCACTATCCAGTGCGCCACCGGGCCGGCCCTAAAAACACTTTCTTGAACAGCATGCTAGCAGCAGTGAACAGAGGTGTGGGTGAGGAAGGTTTTCAAAAGCAGTTTATAATGAAGGATGCCATCTATGCTGTTGCCAATTCTTGGAACACAGTGACTAAAGACACAGTTGTGCATGCCTGCACAACCTCTGGCCTGCTACTATGCTGAGTGATGATGATGAACAAGGTGTTGACTTTGAAAATTTCATACGTGAAATGAGGAAAAAAGATACCCGACCCCCTTACATGTGCAAAAAATATACCTTCAGAGTCCATCAGTAAGTTGGAAGAAGTTAATATTAAAGAATTTTTTAGCGTTGATAACAGGGCTCCAGTTGTTGATTCATTGACCAGTGGTAAAACAGCCAGAACTGTTCTGGATCAAGGTGATCGTGATAATAGTGATGATGAAGGTGATGGTGTTGACGTGACAGAAAAAGTGTCTATAGATGATATGAAAATGAGTAGTAGGCTTATTGAGGGACTACAGCAGTGTGCATTCATAACAGAACAAGAAATTATGTCCGTCTATAAAATCAAAGAGAGACTTCTGAGACAATAATTACTGCTAATGAGGCAGATGACTCTGGAGGGAACATTTTAGAAAGTTGTCCAGCGGAATGCCTCCTCATCCCTAGAAGACCCACTTCCTGGTCTCTCAACTGCTCCTGATGTTTCTTCTAATTTAAAAAAAATAAAATACTGTATACAGTAACTTGTTCATCAAAACACAGGATCATAGGTGGAGACTGAAAGCCTTCCTTGTTTGTTATTGCTGTTTTTTGACAACTGATACAGGTGTTCTGATGATGCTACTGTGCTGCCTAATTATCCTGAACACATTTTTTTAACTGTATTAATGGTATATCGTATTTTTTATTGTTAAGTGCTTATGTGTGAGTAAGTGTAACAAAATGACTGCTAGTTGGTTGCATACAAAGAGTCAGGAATGACAGTGATGCCAAACAACCACAGACTATCCACATGGGTGACGGGTGACTGAGATAGTGACACCTTTGCTTTCTGATAGTGCAATGTACACAAACTTTGTTTCATTCACAAATTTATTAAAAACATTGTATAAAATCACTTTCAGACTATGTGTGTATGGTGTATATGAAACATAAATGAAGCCTGTGTTCAGACTTGGGTTTTGTCTTCAATATCTTCATTAGGTATGTATATGCAAATATTCCAAAAACCAAAAAAAATTCTGAAATCCCAAACACTTCTGGTCCCACATATTTTGGGTAGGGATATTTTACCCATATTTGTCGTCTGTAACTGGCTTATTTCACTTAGCATAATGTCCTCCAGGTTTATCTGTATTGTGGCAAATGGTAAGAATTCCTTCTTCTTAAAGGCTGATTACATATTTAAGGTAATAATTAGAATACCTCATCCTATAAGTTGTTTGAAAATGAACATAATACATGGATACAGGATTGTGGTCACTATATTCATGATCCCATATTTTTGCTAGATATCTCTTCTCATCTGATGTGAATTTGGAGTTGGATTTGAGTGAGTCTGGAATAGAATAATCATGGAAATGGTTCTAAGATGTGAGTCTGAAGAGCTACCTAGGCTTAAAGTGGCACGGTCCAAGCCATGGCAGGATCCTAAAGGAGTCAGCTTGGGCTGCCCTCTCTGAGCTAGCAAGACCACTGGAGGGAGAGCTGCTGGCAAGGCCGCAACTATGAGCACTTGCTACAACCATAAGCGTTCGTGCCTCGGCCTCGTGGCTTTTGCCTCCTCTTTTGATATTTTGGTTAGCATGGAAGTTCTCTGAATTCCCAAAAGATTATAAAAATAACACAAATGACTTTGCAGTCATTGAATTAAACATTCCCACAGAGGATCCGAGTAAATTGGACAATTCAAAATTATCCCCTTATGATAAATTGACCACACCAACATATGTTCCAAAAGCACCACTCATGACTAAATATGAGCTGCAGCCTAATGTAAGTTGGCAAACATCATTTACTGGAGGTTATATTAATGGCAAGAGAAAGGTTGGCATTAATGAGAAATTATATGATTGGGACAAATTAAGTATATGGGAACGAAACTGTAGAACCCCCTTTACTTGGTGGTATCCAGTTTTAAATAAATCATTAAGAATTAGATATTGGGATAAAAATATATGCTGTAAAATGATTAAACCTGCAAAATCAGACCTAAGAGGCAAATGTAACTGGTTTTGTGAGGGATGGTGCTGTGCGCAAGGACACTTTAACATTTAGATCAAGATTATAGGGCCACAGTGAATGCATAACCTCAAGATGTGCATGATAATGCTGCTCAAATATCCACTGCTCTTTTTCCATATGAACAGTAGGTTCATTCCATTAGAACATAAGATCATTACACCCCCATTAGAATTTAAATGTTAGCATTGTTCCTTTTAGCAAATTTGTACTTAACATTTAGCAATAGACATAGGTCATATGATAGTACTGTCTATCACTTTGTAACTGCAATAGCCCCCCCCTGTTAATAGGGTAGATATTAACCACAGCTTGCCAACCGGAAAAGGTCACAGGTTAACTTCAGTACAATGAGAAGATGGTCCCAATCTGATAGATAACCTGATACCAAAAGGAGGAAGCACGAGCTTATCACCTGAGACGTCCTAATGAAGGAAAAAACAAAACAAAACTGGCTTCCCCTGTCCTTTTTAAATTATTAATTCAAGCTTGCTGATGTAATAAAAATGATACCCCAAAACCCCCTGCAGAGAAAAATCTAAATAAAAGGCATTGTCTCATGCTCTACTGTGCTCCAGCTGCAACATGCTGACAGCCAGCAGAGAGAGAACGTGCATACTGATGCATTGAGGTCTCTGTCTGTGATTTTTATTTTCGCCGGCTTCCTCATTCCCCTTTCAAGGACCCACAAACTCGACTGGAGCTGGTCTCCGGCATTAAAGGAAGATTTAACTCTTAGTTATGTCATTTTTGTGTATGTATATAAATATTTACACAAACATATTAATACATTACTCCTTTGTTTGATTTAGACTAATATTAAGTTTGTTTACATCTTGAGATACAAACCAGGAGACTGCTGGGGCAAAAGGAAAGTCAGATAATATTAAGAATTTGCTTTATGAGTTTTAAACTAAACAAGATTAAAATTAAGAAAGCACGTAATTTCGTTTAGATAAATTGGGTAATTTCAACACCATCTTTAATTTTAATTTTTATTTTTTTATTTATTAAGAATATTCAAGAGATACACAGCTGATTGTCACCCCTCCTACCCATGATGTGAGGGCGAGATTCATACTGGGGGCATACACATTACCAGAAATTACTTTTGTACCCCTTGTCCCCACCCAATTATCCCCCAACCTCCCTCCCCCAGCCCCTCTCCCCCACAACTCTACTTTGTAGCCCTAGGAATGGTCCTTCCTTCTGTAAGACAATGGCACTACGTGGTCTTTCTTTCCTTCATTCCTTTCTCTCTTAGCTCCCACATATGAGTGAGCACATGTGGTATTTAACCCTCTGTGCTTTGCTTGTTTCACTCAACATAAGTTTCTCCAGGTTCATCCATGTTGTTGCAAATGGGAGTATTTCATTCTTTTTTATTGCAGAGTAGTATTCCATAGTGTATATATACCACAGTTTCCATCTTTAAAAGGGTTCTTTGCTATTTTGAAAGGAATAAAATGTATATATCCTGTGCCATATCACTATCGTGAGAATGCCTTTGCATAATGTACCTGTGTCCCATGCAATCATTTATTAGTTATGTATGTAATTTAGTATCATTGAATAGATACTTTCACATATTTTAGAAAGTAAAATATGTAAAAGGTATATTACAGAGTATCTTTTTTCATCCCTTTACCACATCTATCTAGTTCCTCCAAATAAATACTGATATTAGTTTCTTTTTTCTTTTCTGTCTTTTAATGTTTTTAATAAAACTTGCAAAACTCTTAACATAACATTTGCTACATGCCAAAACTCTTTTGTTCTCATGGATGATAAACAAGGAAACTGAAGCACAGAGAGGTTATGGGATGTGCCCACAGCCATAAAGTCTGTAGGGTGGTGTCAGAATAAGAACCAGGCAGCTGACTCCTAGTTTTGCTGTTAGCCTCTACACCTCATGAAAGAAAGCTTGGGAATTCTATAACCCCATAAAACCACTTCATAGACACCCTTCTTTTTCACATATACATGTTTTGCAGAATTGAAATAATACACATTCACTTTTATATCCTAAGTTGTGTGACTATGTACTTTTTATGTTTTTTATTTTTAATTCTGCATACCCATCTAATCCAAGACTCATCACTTCCCTAGCTGTCGCCTGTGTTGGATATTGAGCTTGCTTCAATTTTTCACTAATAAAAATAATGCTTCAATGAACATGTTTACATTGTGTATTTCCCCATTATTTCTTTAGGATAAGTGGAACAGATTACCAACAGCCCTAAGCAAGGTATCAAATATCGCCCTGGTAGTTTTTGTTCTTGTGTTTTTGAGGAAGAAAAAATTTTAAAGTGAGCATTTTCAACTGAAGCAGATAAAATGACAATGTATAAATCCAATATGGTGAACCAGCAAAATGTGATTTTGTGCATCTTCTCAGTTACATACTGCAAGTCTTGACAGCAGCAATTATTAGTTTTCCTTCATTCAAACCTTCGTTCTTTTTTTTTTTTTTTTTTTTTTTTGGCCAGGTTTTTCAAATTTTTAATTTATTTATTTTTCACTGCACATGTTTCTGGGGTACAGTTTGTTGTTTCAATACATGCATATATTGTATAATGATCCTATCAAAATAGTTAGTATATCTGTCACCTAAATATTTATCATTTCTTTGTGGTTATGACATTCAAGATCCTCTTTCCTGGCTATCTGGAAATGTACAACACAGTACTATTAGCTATTGTCATCCTAGAGTACCAAAACTTACTCTGCCTACCTAACTGTAACTTTGTAATTTTGTACTGGCCTAACAATATTTCCCTTCCTCTGTTAACCACTAATCTACTTTATTTCTCTCCTTCTCTCTCTCTTTTAAATTTATTTTTCTTAATTGGCCCATGACAATTGTATATATTTATGGAGTACAATATATTTGGGTACATTCATACTGTGTGCAATGATCATATCAGGGTGCTCAGTATATCCATCACCTCAAACATCTGTCACTTCTTTGTGTTAGAAACATTCAACATAATCTCAACTAGCTATTCAAAGATACACAATACTTTGTTTTTAACTTCAGGCTCCCTATATTACTATAGAACACTAGATCCCATTCTTCCTATCTCTCAAGTATTTTGTATACATTGACCACCCTCCCCCCATTTTCCCCTTTCCCTTCCCCTCACCAGTCTGTAGTAACCACTATTCTACTCTCTACTTCTGTGAGATAAGCATTTTGGGGCTTTCACATAGGAGTGAGAATATGTGGTATTGCTCTTTTTCTTCTTAGCTTATTTCACTTAAACATAAATTTCTCCAAGCTCATCCATGTTGCTGCAAACGGCAGAATTTCATCCTTTTTTGTGGCTGAGTAGTATTCCATGGTATGTGTATATATATATATATATATATATACCATATTTTATCTATACAATCATCTGTTGAAGGGAATTCAGTTTGGTTCCAACCCTTGGCTACTGTGAATAGAGCTGTGATAAACATGGGAGTGCAGGTATCCCTTCAACTTGTTGATTTCTATTCCTTTGGATATATACCCAGTAGTGGGATTGCTGGATTGTATGGTAGTTCTATCTGTACTTGTTTGAGAAACCTCCATACTATTTTCCATAATGGCTGTACTAATTTAAATTCCCACCAACAATGTACAAGAGTTCCTCTCTCTCCACATCCTTGCCAAAATTTGCTATTTTCTGACATTTTTATAATAGCCATTTTAACTTGGGTCAGATGATATTTTATTGTGGTTTGATTTGCATTTCTCTGATGATTAGTGATGTTGAGCATTTTTTCATACACCTGCTGATAACTTGTATGTCTTCTTTTGAAAAGTATCTATTCAATTCCTTTTGTTCATTTTTCAATTGGATTGTGTGTGTGTGTGTTTTACCGTTGAGTTCAGTTCTTTGTATATTCTGCATATAGATCCCTTGTCATATGCATAGTTTGCAAATGTTTTCTTTCTTTCTATAGGTTGTCTTTTTGCTCTGTTGACTGTTTCCTTTGCTGTGCAAAAGCTTTTTAATTTTATATAATCCCATTTGTTAAATTTTGCTTTTGTTCCCTGTGTTTCTGAAGTATTATTCATAGAATCTTTGCCCAGACCTGTTGCTTTGTGTTGCTTTGCCCCGAAGGGGATTTGTCACCCCACTTCCCCTGGGTGATGGAGATGCAAAGAATTACTCAAAGCCCATCTCTTCCAGCAGTGAGAAGCCCTGAAGTGGTTAATCTCCTGCCAGAACCCTCAAGCGAGAGGGATTCCTTCCTTGAGAAATTAATGCCAAATTGGGGTTCTCTTCCTGCATTTATTTTCCATACCAAGATGTTACAGGAAGAGAACAAAGGTGCTGTTATAGTTTAACAATATAGGCTGGTAACTTTCAGTGAAACAAGCCAGATGACATTCCAGTAAGGCAATTAAGTGGTCCTATCAACAACAGTTTGATCTTAGCAAACATTCCTTCTTAACAGCAATTTCTCAGTATCTTTATATAACAATCAGTAACTAGTCTGTCTTTGAGCCAGCAACCTTGCTGTGCCACAAATCTTTATCTGACACCAGAGACTTACAGCCTGAGGAGAATTTCCTGTCCTTGCAGGGTCAATATTTGAAACTGCAAGGCTTTGGAAAACCAGGCCCTGTGAAGTACATATGCTTTATAGTATATTCCACACAGAACTATGTCCTGAAGTGTTTTCACTATATTTTCTTCTAGAAGTTTTATAGTTGAGTCTTATATTTGATATTAGTTTTTTGATACAAAAAAAAGAAGAGGACTTGAAGAAAGGGAATAATGGTGGTTAATTTAACTCTTCCAGATGTAATCAAAGAAATATTCCTATAGCAGGACAATTAATTATGAGTTAGAATGAAAAGATGCAGCTGTAGAAAAAGGAAATGATTTCTCACAGTACTATTATTAGTGTCTTGTTCTCATCTAAAGTTATTCTTTTCCAGCATAAAATCTCACTTCCTGTATGTCCTTAAGTGTGATGATTCATGTTTCATGGGCTGGAATAATCTAATGAAATATTCCAAATACACAATTTTACTACATGTGTGTATATTTGTCATCTGTATGTATTTTTATAAGTACATAAATTTACATAAGTTTATAATATGCATCTAGCTTTTCAAAGCTAGATGAAAAAAATTATGAGTGATCTAGTAACAAATACCAGGCAAAAAGCTATATACCCATCAGTAAGTTGTGTCCCTAAATGACAAATCTAAGCCATTATTTATGAATAAAAGTAAATGGTAGAAAATCATGATGTTACACTACAAAATTGAACAATATTATTTAAAATGCTGAAATATTTAAATATCAAATAAAAAAACTTTTCATGTTATAAGGTGAGGCACATTCTTTACACTTACATTACCTGAATTATTATTCAATTTGTAGTTTAATTAGAATTTTCTATATGGTAAGCTATTAAAACAATGGTCCAGTATATCTGAATAACTAATTGAATAAGATAAATGAATAAGTGATTGCATGGTTGGATGAATATGTGTGTGCATACACACACACACACACACACATACACATATACACATATATCCCAGAACAAATGAGAACTGAAACCTTAATACCAATTCTCTCTCTCACACACACACGGGGTCTTCAAAAAGTTCATGAAAGATTCATATTATTGTTTAATTCCATTTTCAATGAACTTTTTGAAGTACCCTTGTGTGTGTGTGTGCAGTTGGTATTAACAAGGTTCTAGTACTCATTAATTCTGGGGTTAGCAGCTCTTAGATAAAAAGCAAACACCCTTGAGTTTTCCTAAAGTGTCTTCCTTTTTCAATTGTAACAACTCTTTCTGCTTTACAGTTGAGTGGTGCTTTGTGGGCAGTCACCTACTTCTTTTTCCCTGAGGAGGCCTTAAGCTTTGAAAAAAGTTTATCTCAATGCTGTTAAGTCGTTTCCCCCAAGAGAACTATTCCAGAAGTAATTGTTAAAACTATGAAGCAAAATTGAGATAAAGGTGCCGGTGGGTGACTGCCTAACAGAGCTGGCACCTCTGGAGACAACCCTGGCAGAGTTTAGTATGTATGCCCTGGTGAATCATCTTGCTCTTCAGAGAAAATGGTTTGGAGGCACTTAAGCAGTTATATACTTGCAGATTTTGTGAAAACGTTTATAACATTTGAATAATACAATTATCTGTAAACTTTCTAACAAGCCCCCAAGTGACCTACTAAAAGAACAAGAACCTTCTCTATAACAGCCAGTTTCCAAGAGACCACTTTTAATTGAATATAAACTGCAAAATGATGGCTTTAAGCAGCTGCTCTTTGCTTTGTGTAAAATGACTGGACCGTTTCCTGATACAGGTCGTGGTGAACACGTTAAGTAAAGATTAGAAATGCTTTATTTAACCTGTAGTCTTGGAGAGAAAATAAATATGATTGGGGCCTCCAAAGTTATTCAAGTTGCCTCCTGTCTACATTGGGATAAAGAATTTAAATTCCAAAATTTCAAATTCTTCTTTACTTTGTGTTTATATGGGCTACAATAATCTAATGAAAAACTCCAAATAAATAGATTCAGTTCCTCATTTTTTAAAGTGTTCCATGAAACCAATAAAACCTGCTGCTAATTTTTAATATATTATTTACACCAGTTAAGATTGCAGCTTTTGGAATCAGATTGTGTGAGTTCAAAAAATGACCCACCAATTATTAGGTATGTGACCTGAGGAAAGCTAGTTAAAAATTCTGTGGTTCAATCATTTATTTGTAAAAGAGATAGTAATAGTACCTCTCTCCTGTGTGCATTTGTGACTAAAACTTTTCAGAAACTTATGAGTAGAAGGGCATTTCTTTAAGGGACAGTTATGAAACAAAACCTATATATAATAAATATTTATGTAAGGAGAAAGACTAAATGCTTTCTCTTTGAGCTAGGAAACGTAAGAAAGATGTCCACTCTCACCACGCCTATTTGACTCCAAACTAGAAGTTTTAACAAGTGGAATAAGGCAAATAAAAGGTAAATAAATAAAATAAATAAATAAATAGTAAATAGTGCATGGATTAGAAAGAAAAAAATAAAACTGTCCCTACTTGCAAACAGGATTTTTCTTAATCTAAAAAAATTTGAATATTCTACACAAAAACTTTTAGAACTTGCAAAGTCACAAGATATAGTCAGTTAACAGAAATTAATAATATTTCTACACACAGTACCAATGTACAAATGGAAAATAAAATTTTATAAAATACCATTTACAACAAAATTGAAAATTATAAAATCTGACATGAGATATGCAAGACCTGTACACTTAAAACTGCAACATGTGGCTAAGAGAAATTAAGAACCTAAATAAATGGAGGGATATATCCCATACATACGTTAGAAGAAGCTACGTTCTTTTCATTTATTTTTATCATTACACAAATGTAAACATTTTTTGTGGCCCATTACCAGTTTCTCCCAAACTCCCTCTCCCCTTTTACCACCTCTGGTGGCCTCAGTTCCATTCTCTCCTTTTAAAAGTTGAAATTATTGTAATTGTTGTATCTTTCTTTCTTTTTTTTCCCCCCCCAGCTCCCACTTATGAGTGAAGACATGAGGTATTTCTTTCTGTACCTGGCTTCTTTCACTTAACATAATATTCTCTAAGTTTGTCCACTGTGCTGAGAATGGCAGAATTTCATTGCTTTTATAGCAGAGAAGTATCCCATTGTGTATATATACCGACTTTTCCTGCTCCAGTCATCGTTGATGGACAATTAGTTTGGTTCCAACTCCTGGCTATTGTAAATAGAGCTGCAACAGACATAGGAGTGCAGGTATTCCTTTAACATGACGATTTCCATTTCTTTGGGAGCAAACCCAGCAGACAGACTGCTAGATTGTATGGCAATTCTATCTGTAGTTGTTTGAGGAACTTCCATACTATTTTACATAATGGCTGCACTAATTTATGGTCCCACCAACAATGTAAGAGGGTTCCCCATTCTCCACATTCTCACCAGCATTTGTTATTCTTCATCTTTTTTGTACTAGCCAGTCTAACCGGTGTGAGATGATATCTTAACGTAGTGTTGATTCAAATTTCCCTGATGCTTAATGATGTCAAGCATTTTTTCATGTGTCTGTTGGTCATTTGTATATTTTCCTTTGAGAAATGCCTATTCAGCCCCCTTGCCCATTTTTTAATCAGGTAACTTGTTTTTTACTGTTGTTTGAGTTCATCATACATTCTGGATATTAATCCCTTGTTAGATGCATAGTTTGCAAATATTTTCTCCCATTCTGTAGGTTGTTTCTTTTGCTCTTTTAACTGGTTTTGTGTGTGTGTGTGTGTTGTTTTCTGTTTTGTTTTTTTGCTGTGTGGAAGCTTTTTAGTTTGACATAATCCTGTTTGTTTATTTTGACTTTTGTTGCCTGTGCTTTTAGGATTTTGTTCATAAAGTCTTTGCCCAGTCCTACTTCCTCAAATTTCTAATAGGAGTTTTAAGTTTCAAGTCTTATATATAAGTCTTTAATCCATTTTGAGGTGATTTTGGTAGATGGCAAAAGGTATGGGTCTAGTTTCATTCTTCTATGATGTCCAGTTTTCCCAGCACCATTTATTGAAGAGTCAGTCTCTTTCCCAATGTATGCTTCTGTTGCCCTTGCCAAATATCAGTTGACTGTAAGTATATGTGTTGATTTCTGGGTTCTCTGTTCTGTTCCATGGTCTGAGTATATGTTTTTACACCAGTANAAAAAAAAGAAGAGGACTTGAAGAAAGGGAATAATGGTGGTTAATTTAACTCTTCCAGATGTAATCAAAGAAATATTCCTATAGCAGGACAATTAATTATGAGTTAGAATGAAAAGATGCAGCTGTAGAAAAAGGAAATGATTTCTCACAGTACTATTATTAGTGTCTTGTTCTCATCTAAAATTATTCTTTTCCAGCATAAAATCTCACTTCCTGAATGTCCTTAAGTGTGATGATTCATGTTTCATGGGCTGGAATAATCTAATGAAATATTCCAAATACACAATTTTGCTACATGTGTGTATATTTGTCATCTGTATGTATCTTTATAAGTACATAAATTTACATAAGTTTATAATATGCATCTAGCTTTTCAAAGCTAGATGAAAAAAATTATGAGTGATCTAGTAACAAATACCAGGCAAAAAGCTATATACCCATCAGTAAGTTGTGTCCCTAAATGACAAATCTAAGCCATTATTTATGAATAAAAGTAAATGGTAGAAAATCATGATGTTACACTACAAAATTGAACAATATTATTTAAAATGCTGAAATATTTAAATATCAAATAAAAAAACTTTTCATGTTATAAGGTGAGGCACATTCTTTACACTTACATTACCTGAATTATTATTCAATTTGTAGTTTAATTAGAATTTTCTATATGGTAAGCTATTAAAACAATGGTCCAGTATATCTGAATAACTAATTGAATAAGATAAATGAATAAGTGATTGCATGGTTGGATGAATATGTGTGTGCAGTCAATTCTACCTCAATAAATTTGTAAAAAAAAAAAAAAAGAAAGAAAAATATCTTCAGGAAAACATGACCCATTTTTTATTTCCTCCTGATAGCGAATTAGAAATTAAGAATACAATTCTCTCTCTCACACACACACGGGGTCTTCAAAAAGTTCATGAAAGATTCATATTATTATTTAATTCCATTTTCGATGAACTTTTTGAAGTACCCTTGTGTGTGTGTGTGTGTGCAGTTGGTATTAACAAGGTTCTAGTACTCATTAATTCTGGGGTTAGCAGCTCTTAGATAAAAAGCAAACACCCTTGAGTTTTCCTAAAGTGTCTTCCTTTTTCAATTGTAACAACTCTTTCTGCTTTACAGTTGAGTGGTGCTTTGTGGGCAGTCACCTACTTCTTTTTCCCTGAGGAGGCCTTAAGCTTTGAAAAAAGTTTATCTCAATGCTGTTAAGTCGTTTCCCCCAAGAGAACTATTCCAGAAGTAATTGTTAAAACTATGAAGCAAAATTGAGATAAAGGTGCCGGTGACTGCCTAACAGAGCTGGCACCTCTGGAGACAACCCTGGCAGAGTTTAGTATGTATGCCCTGGTGAATCATCTTGCTCTTCAGAGAAAATGGTTTGGAGGCACTTAAGCAGTTATATACTTGCAGATTTTGTGAAAACGTTTATAACATTTGAATAATACAATTATCTGTAAACTTTCTAACAAGCCCCCAAGTGACCTACTAAAAGAACAAGAACCTTCTCTATAACAGCCAGTTTCCAAGAGACCACTTTTAATTGAATATAAACTGCAAAATGATGGCTTTAAGCAGCTGCTCTTTGCTTTGTGTAAAATGACTGGACCGTTTCCTGATACAGGTCGTGGTGAACACGTTAAGTAAAGATTAGAAATGCTTTATTTAACCTGTAGTCTTGGAGAGAAAATAAATATGATTGGGGCCTCCAAAGTTATTCAAGTTGCCTCCTGTCTACATTGGGATAAAGAATTTAAATTCCAAAATTTCAAATTCTTCTTTACTTTGTGTTTATATGGGCTACAATAATCTAATGAAAAACTCCAAATAAATAGATTCAGTTCCTCATTTTTTAAAGTGTTCCATGAAACCAATAAAACCTGCTGCTAATTTTTAATATATTATTTACACCAGTTAAGATTGCAGCTTTTGGAATCAGAAGAAGCTACGTTCTTTTCATTTATTTTTATCATTACACAAATGTAAACATTTTTTGTGGCCCGTTACCAGTTTCTCCCAAACTCCCTCTCCCCTTTTACCACCTCTGGTGGCCTCAGTTACATTCTCTCCTTTTAAAAGTTGAAATTATTGTAATTGTTGTATCTTTCTTTCTTTCTTTTTTTTTTTTTCCCAGCTCCCACTTATGAGTGAAGACATGAGGTATTTCTTTCTGTACCTGGCTTCTTTCACTTAACATAATATTCTCTAAGTTTGCCCATTGTGCTGAGAATGGCAGAATTTCATTGCTTTTTATAGCAGAGAAGTATCCCATTGTGTATATATACCAAATTTTCCTGCTCCAGTCATCGTTGATGGACAATTAGTTTGGTTCCAACTCTTGGCTATTGTAAATAGAGCTGCAACAGACATAGGAGTGCAGGTATTCCTTCAACATGATGATTTCCATTTCTTTGGGAGCAAACCCAGCAGACAGACTGCTAGATTGTATGGCAATTCTATCTGTAGTTGTTTGAGGAACTTCCATACTATTTTACATAATGGCTGCACTAATTTATGGTCCCACCAACAATGTAAGAGGGTTCCCCATTCTCCACATTCTCACCAGCATTTGTTATTCTTCATCTTTTTTGTACTAGCCAGTCTAACCGGTGTGAGATGATATCTTAACGTAGTGTTGATTCAAATTTCCCTGATGCTTAATGATGTCAAGCATTTTTTCATGTGTCTGTTGGTCATTTGTATATTTTCCTTTGAGAAATGCCTATTCAGCCCCCTTGCCCATTTTTTAATCAGGTAACTTGTTTTTTACTGTTGTTTGAGTTCATCATACATTCTGGATATTAATCCCTTGTTAGATGCATAGTTTGCAAATATTTTCTCCCATTCTGTAGGTTGTTTTTTTGCTCTTTTAACTGGTTTTGTGCGTGTGTGTGTGTTGTTTTTTGTTTTGTTTTTTTGCTGTGTGGAAGCTTTTTAGTTTGACATAATCCTGTTTGTTTATTTTGACTTTTGTTGCCTGTGCTTTTAGGATTTTGTTCATAAAGTCTTTGCCCAGTCCTACTTCCTCAAATTTCTAATAGGAGTTTTAAGTTTCAAGTCTTATATATAAGTCTTTAATCCATTTTGAGGTGATTTTGGTAGATGGCAAAAGGTATGGGTCTCGTTTCATTCTTCTATGATGTCCAGTTTTCCCAGCACCATTTATTGAAGAGTCAGTCTCTTTCCCAATGTATGCTCCTGCTGCCCTTGCCAAATATCAGTTGACTGTAAGTATACGTGTTGATTTCTGGGTTCTCTGTTCTGTTCCATGGTCTGAGTATATGTTTTTACACCAGTATCCTTGATCTTTTGGTCACTACAGACTTGTAGTATAATTTGAAGTCAGGTAGTGTCATCCTTCTGACTTCATTTATTTTTTCTCAGGAATGCTTTGGTTATTCATAGTCTTTTGTTGTTCCATATGAATGTTAGGATCATTTCTGCTATTTCTGTGAAGAATGTCTCTGGTGTTTTGATGGGGATTGCATCAAATCTGTAGATCACTTCAGGTAGTATGGACATTTTCATAATGTTAATTCTTCCAAACTGAGAGCATAGAACATCTTTCCAACTTTTTGTGTCCTCTTTAATTTCTTTCAGCAGTAATTTGCACTTCTCCTTATAGAGATCTTTCACCTCCTTGGGTAGATTGATTCCTAGGTATTTTATTTTTTTGGCAGCTATTGTAAATGAGCTTGCTTTCTTGATTTCTTTTTCTGCTAAATCTTTGTTGGAGTACAAAAATTCTACTGATTTTTGCATGTTGATTTTATATCCAGCAACTTTACTGAAATTTTTTATCAGCTCTAATATTTTCTTGTAGAGTCTTTAGGTTCTTCTATATATAGGATCTTGTCATCTGCAAACAGGGACAGTTTGACTTCATCTTTTCCAATCTGGATGCTTTCTTTCTCTTGCCTGATTGCACTGGCTAGTACTTGTGAAGTATGCATAAAACAAATGTACTTCACAGGGCCTGGTTTTCCAAAGCCTTGCAGTTTCAAATATTGACCTTGCAAAGGACAGAAAAATTTCCCCAGGCTATATAGTCTCTGTTGTAAGATAAAGAATTGTAACACAGCAAGGTTGCTGGCTCAGAGACAGGTTACTGATTGATATGTAAAGATACTGGGAAATTGCTGTAAGAAGAGAATGTTTGCTAAAATCAAGCTTTTGTTGCAAATTGCATTATAGAATGTCATCTTACTGAATGTTACTAGTTTCTATTGTTAAACTTGTTACACTGTACTTAGCAAAAACCCCACCTATGTTCTCTTCCTGTAACTTCCTGGTCTGGAGAATAAATGTGGGAAGAGAATCCCAATTCGTGGTTAATTTCCCAAATGGAAGGAATGCCTCACCCTTGAGGGTTCAAGGAGATTAATCCCTTTCTGGGGCTTCTCACTGCTCAGAAGAGATGTGCTTTGAGTAATCTTTGGTGGCTCTGTCACCCAGGGGATAAGGGGTGACAAATCTGTGGGAGGCAAAGCAACAAGTACTTACAGTACTATGTCAAGTAGGAGTGCTGAGAGTGGGCACCCTTGTTCCCATTCTAAATGGAAAAGCTTTCAGTTTTACCCATTCAGAATGATGCTGGTAGTGGGTTTGTCTTATACAGCTTTTATTGTGTTGAGATACTTTACTTCTATATCTAACTTGCTAAGAGACTTTATCATGAAGTGATGCTGAATTTTGTCAAATGCTTTTTCAGCATCAGTTGAAATAATCATGTCATTTTTTTCCTTGATTTTGTTGATGTTGTGTATCACATTTATTGACTTGAATATGTTGAACCATTCTTGAATCCCTAAGTAGACCCTACATTTTTAAGTTCTCAATTTTTTACAAATCAATGTATTATAGATTCAATGTCATCCCCATCAAAATTCTAGGGGGCTTTTTTAAAAGCAATTTAAAAGATAATTTTAATATTTATATGGAAATTAAAATTTGCTCTATGAAAAAGAGCAAATTTGTAGCACTATAAAAGACACAATTTCAAGATTTATTAGAGTGCACACAGGGACCTCAGCAGCTGCAGGCAGCCCTCATTGCTGTCACAGACACCGCAGTTGCACAGTCACTTCCACAGCCACTTCCCCTGCAAAAGTTGCTTCCCACCACAGCAGAAGCCACCACTGCCATGTAGGTGGCCCCCAGGAAACCCAACTGCATTGACACAAGAAGAATCACCAGTGGATCCCAGGGAAAGAGGTGAGTGCCAACCCATGACACAGTGGCCCAACCCACAGGGGAAATTACACTGTCACATACAGTAGCACTCTTGAGGGTAGGAGATACAAGCACAGCTCACATGACAGACTTGATCTGGGGAGAGACATATGCAGTAACCCCCAAGAGAGTAAAAGCCAGGATACTCAAATACAGTAAGGAAGAAAATTCCCAATACCGCCAACCCATCCCCCAAGCAGGAGATGCAAAGACTCAGAGGACCTTCTGCCTATAGGTAAAAGGGAAGAAAAACCCCACTCAGTGTCACCTACTTACACTGAGGAGATCTAATATACCCCAATGCATCCATCAAGGCCATGAGACCCTAGCTGTGGTGCCAATGAGCCTATCCATGGTCAAACACCAGCCAAAGACTGAGGCGGGGCTGACCAGTTAGCTTACTGAGTAAGAACATGGTGCTGACATCAACAAAGTCCAGAGTTTGATCTCTGCACCAGGCAGACACCTAAAAAAGAAAGAGCAACAGGGCAGCCAGGCACTTCTCCCAAGCACTTGAGAGCTCTCCCATGTCCCCAACAAACCAACACAGTGTCACTAACCTTGGCAAGGAATCACTAAGTGCCCCACTGCCTAGGCCATGGAGGCACTGACATGCAACTCCAAAATTGAATATGGCTAAAGTACCTACACAAAGACTGCACTACTGTGTCTACCTGGAACCAGTACTAAAACACCTTACTCACCAGTCATCTTACAGGAGGAAGTCTCTCTCCTTAAAGCTCACTCCAAAGTAACAGAAGAAGCAACTGCTTCTTCCATGTTGATATCTGGTCTAGCAGATGACCAGACATCCACATAGAGAAAACAGAAATATGAATAAACAAGAAAATATGATACCACCAAAGGAATATAATAATTCTCAAGCACCAGACTCCATAGAGCAGAAAAACCTTGAAATGACTGAAAGAAATTCTGAGTAACAATCTTAAGTAAACCCAATGAAATACAAGACTCAGATGACACAATGAAATGATAAAAAGTATACAGGATATGAAGGAGGAAATTTACAAAGAGATTAATACCTTAAAAAGAAGGTAGCAGAACTCCTGCAGCTGAAGGATTCATTCAATGAAATAAAAAACACAACTAAGTGCTTAAGTGGCAGATTAGACCAAGGAGAAGAAAGAATAGCTGATCTCAAAGATGGTCTTTTTGAAATAACCCAGGCAGACAAAAAAGAAAAAGAATAAAGATTCAGAAAAAATGAATAAAATCTAAGAAAGCTAGCAGACATCCCTAACTGCACAAACATCCAAATCATGTATATTCTGGAAGGGGAGGAGAAAGGAAAAGTCATTAAAAACATATTCAATGAAATTATAATGGAAAATTTCCCAGGTCTAGGTATATTTACAGGGACCTAAAAATCCAGGTGGCTCAAAGATCTCCAAAAAGTCTGAATCCAAAAAGGTCCTCTCTGAGATACATTATAATCAAACTGGCAAAGCTCAAAGACAAAGGGAGAATCTTAAAAACAGCGAGAAAAGTATCAAGTCACCTATAAGGGAGTCCCCATAGACTGACAGCAGACTTCTCAACAGAAACTATACAGGCTGGAAGAGAATGAAATGATATACTCAAAGTACTAAAAGAAAAAAACTGCCAGCCAAGAATACTATATCCAGCAGGACTATCCTGAAGAAATGAGGGAGAGATAGTGTATTTCCCAGACCAAAAAAAGAAAAGTTGCAGGAGGTCACCACCACACAACAGTCCTACAAGATATCCTCCAGGGAATACTGAATCTGGAATCTGAAAAACAATAATAACTACCACAAATACATAAGAAATAACAAAACCCACTGGTAGAACATGAATGCAAGTGAGGAAGAGAAAGAAACTATAGGTTACTACCTCCAAAAAACAACAAACACTGAAGACAAACAACAAAAGAGAAGAAAGGAACAAAAGATGTTTAAAACATTCAAACTAAAATCAATAAAAGGCCAGGAGGGAGACAATGCATTTCAATAACAACCCTAAATGTAAGTGGATTAAATTCTCCACTCAAAAGACACAGAGGAACTGATTGGATTAAAAATCTAGACCCAACTATATGCTGTCTTTAAGAGACTCACCTCACCTGCAAAACTACACACAGACTAATAGTGAAGAGATGGAAAAAGATATACCACATGTGTTAGTCTGTTTGTGTTACTATAACAGAAATACCTGAGACTGGGTAATTTATGAAGAACAAAGGTTTATTTGGCTTACGATTCTGGGACAGCTGCATCTGGTGTGGGCTTCAGGCTGCTCCTACTCATGGTGGAAAGTGGCAGGCAGCTGATGGGTACAAGCAGATCACATGGTGAGAGGAAGCAAGAGAGAGAAAGAGGAGGTGCCAGGGTCTTTTAAACAACCAGCTCTCATGGGAACTAATAGAGTGAGAGCTCACTCATTAATCCCCCAACCTAGGGAGAGCATTAATCCATTCATGAGGGATCCAACCCCATGACTCAGTCAGTTTCTAACACTGCCACATTCAGGTTCAAATTTCCACATGAGTTTTGGTGGGGACAGCACATCCAAATTCTATCACCACACAAATGGAAACTAAAAATGAGCATGAGTAGTTATTCTTCTATAGGATAAACTAGACTTCAAACCAAAAACCATTAGAAGAAACAAAGAAGGTTATTATATAATGATAAAGGGACTGATCCAGCAAGAAGACATAATAATCATAAATATATATGCACCCAACACCAGAGCACCAAGATACAGAAAGCAAACACTATTAGACCTAAAACGATAGAT
Source organism: Galeopterus variegatus (assembly GCF_000696425.1). Classification (NCBI taxonomy): domain Eukaryota; kingdom Metazoa; phylum Chordata; class Mammalia; order Dermoptera; family Cynocephalidae; genus Galeopterus; species Galeopterus variegatus. The sequence continues at coordinate 67,033 of NW_007734282.1, read as the reverse complement.
AGACCCCAATATGATAATAGTGGGAGATCTGAACACAACTCTCTCAACATTGAGCAGATCATCTAGGCAACAAATCAGAAGAGAAAAACAGGACTTAATCTACACTTTAAACCAGTTGGTCCTGTCAGATACCTAGAGAACATTTCATGCAAAAACTATAGGATATACATTCTTCTCATCAGCACATGGAACATTGTCCAGGATAAACTACAGATGAGTCCACAAAATCAAGTAACAACAAGTTTTTAAAAACTGACATCATTTCATGTATCTTTTCAAAGCACAACAGATTAAAACTAGAAATCAAAAACAAGTGAATTTCTGGAAACTACTGAAATACATGGAAATTGAACAACAAACTCCTGAACGACCAATGGATCCAAGAAGAAATTAAACAGGAAATCAAAAAATTTCTTAAAAATAATGAAAATAAAGACACATCACTCTAAAAACTGTGGAATACTGCAAAAGAAGTACTAAGATGGAAGTTTATTGTAATAAATGCTTACATCAAAAGAATAGAAAGATTTCAAATAAACAACATAATGCTATACCTCAAGAATGACTAAAAAAGGACCATCCAATCTCAAAATAAGTAGATATAAAGAAATAACTAAGATCAGAGCAGAACTAAATGAAATAGACACCCAAAAAATGCTACAAAAGATAAAAGAAACAAAAAGTTGTTTTGTCAGAAGATAAAATAGACAAGCAAGCTAGACTAACTAAAAAAAGAAGATAGAAGACCCAAGTAACAAAAAAACAAAAAAAACAAAAAAAAAAAAAAAACGAAGTGACAGAGGAGACATTACAACCGATACCACAGGAATACAAAGAATCATTAGAAACTTTTATAAAGAACTGGATAAAAATGAATAAATTTCTGCACACACACAATTGCCAAGACTGAACCAAGAAGAAATATAAAACCTGAACAGAAACCTGAAAAGCTTTCAAATAAGAATAGGAACAAGAGAAGGATGCACACTCTCACCACTCCTATTTAACATAGCATTGTAAGTACTAGCCAGAGCAATCAGGCAAGAGAAAGAAAAAAATGACATCCAGATTGGAAAAGATGAAGTCAACCTGTCCCTGTTTGCAGATGACAAGATCTTACATGTAGAAGAACCTCAAGACTCTACAAAATCTTAGAGCTGATAAACGATTTCAGCAAAGTTGTAGGATACAAAATCAACATGAAAAAACCAGTAGAGTGTTTGTACACCAACAAATACCTAGCAGAAAAAGAAATCAAGAAAGAAAGGCCATTTAAAATAGCCACCAAAAAAAATAAAATAAAATACCTAGGAATCAATTTAACCAAGGAAGTGAAAGATCTCTACAAGGAGAAGTACAAATTACTGCTGAAAGAAGTTAAAGAGGACACAAAAGTTTGGAAAGACATCCCATGCTCTTGGATTGGAAGAATTAATATTGTGGAAATGTCCATACTACCCAAAGTGACCTATAGATTCAATGCAATAGCCAACAAAATACCAGAGACATTCTTCAAAGAAATAGCAAAAACAATCCTAACATTCGTATGGAACAACAAAAGACCCTGAATAGCCAAAGCAATCCTAAGAAAAAACATAAAACCAGAGGAACTACACTACCTGACTTCAAATTATTCTGCAAAGCTATAGTAACAAAACAGCATGATTCTGGCATAAAAATAGAGACTCAGACCAATGGAACAGAAGAGAGCCCAGCAATTAAACCACATACTTACAGCCACCTTATCCTTTACAAAGGCAAAAGGAACATACGTTGGGGAAAAGTCTGCCTATTCAGTAAATGGTGCTAGGAAAACTGGATATCCATACATAGAAGAATGAAAATAGACCTGTGTCTTTTGCCATATACCAAAGTCAACTCAAAATGGATTAAGGACTTAAATATGAGACCTGAAACTGAAAAAAATCCTATTATAAAACATAGGAGAAATATTTCAGGATGTAGGACTGTGTAAAGACTTATGAACAAGACCCCAAAAGCACAGGCAATAATTGTTTTTGTATAGCAAAGAAACAAGAGTATGAAAAGACAAACTAAAGAATGTAAGAAAAAATTTCCAAACTATGCATCCAACAAGGAATTAATATCTGGAATATTTAATTAACTCTAACACTTAACAGTAAAAAATCACTCAACTCAATTTAAAAATTAGGAAAAGGAGCTGCATAGGCATTTCTCAAAAGAAGACATGGAAATGACCCACAGGCACACAAAAATGCTCAACATCACTAACCATCAGGGAAATGCAAATCAAAACTACACTGAGATATCATCTCACCCCAATTAGACTGTCCATTATCAAAAAGATAGAGAATAACAAATGGTGGTAAGGATGTGTAGACTGAGGAACACTCTTTCACTGTTGTTGGGACTGTAAATTAGTGCAGCCATTACAGAAAACAGTATGGATGTTCCTCAAACAACTACAGATAGAACTGCCATACAATCCAGCAATCCCATTGTTGTGTATATACCCAAAGAAATGGAAATCATGATGTTGTAGGGTGTATTAGTCTGTTTTGTGTTGCTATAACAAATACCTGAGACTAGGTAGTTTATAAGGAAAAGAGGTTTATTTGGCTTACAATTCTGGGACAGCTGCATCTGGCATGGGCCTCAAGCTGCTTTTACTCATGGCAGAAAGCAGCAGGCAGCTGGAGGGTACAAGCAGATCACATGGCAAGAGGAAGCAAGAGAGAGAGAGGACGTGCCAGGGTCTTTTAAACAATCAGCTCTCATGGGAACTAATAGAACAAGAACTCACTCAGGCCCCCTGTTCCCAGGGAGAACATCAACCCATTCATGAGGGATCTGCCCCAATAACTCAAACCACCACATTGGGGATCAAATTTCTACATGAGTTCTGGGAGGGCAATACATCTAAACTCATGATGTTGAAGGGATACTTGCACTCCCATGTTTACTGAAGCTCTATTTACAATAGCCAAGAGTTGGAACCTAAGTGTCCATCAACAGATGACTGGATAAAGAAATGTGGTATATGTACACAATGGAATACTACTTTGCCATAAATAAAAGAATGAAATACTGCTATTCACATCAACATGGATAAAATTATAGAAAATTGCTAAGTGAAATAAGCCAGGCACAGAAAGAGAAATACAATATGTCCTCACTCATAAATAGAAGCTAAAAGGATAAGCAAATAAATAGAAAAAGAAATAAAGAACAATCACAATCATTTGTTGAACTTTCAAAAGGAGAGAACAGAACTGTGTACCCAAGGGGGTGAGGGGTGGCACGGAGAGTTTAGTGAGAAAGTGGTAAATGGCCACAAAAAATTATTACACTTTGTAATATTGAATAAAGAGATTTTCCTGATTTTAGCATCATGTACGGCACACAGGTATTGATATTCAACACTGTATCTCACAGGTATGTACAATCAATTATGTTTCAATAAAAAATAAACAAATAAATAAAATAAATTAGTAAGTTAACTTTTTCAAAACCTGTAAAGAGTGTGTATCTCATGTTAAGTGTTCTTACTTCAATAAAGTAATTTCTTAAAAGGGGAAAAAATGATTTATTATAAAGCTATACTTTTCTCACAAATTATAAAACTCCTTTGTTCACAGTAAACATGATGTTTGTTAAAATCCTGGAAAATATTTTAAAAGCTACTGGAATAAATAACTGCTTGAGCAAGTTCATAGAATGTAAAGTCAATGCACAAGATTCAACTGTATTTCTATATTCTAACAGTGAAATTAAATACTATTTACAATACCATCAACTATAAATTGTTTAGGAATATATTTAACAAAACATATTCAAAACCTATATACCAAAGACTATAAAACCTTATCAATTCTCCCACAACTCATATAAAGATCAAATGCAATTGCAATCAAAATCCAAGCACATTCTCATCTTGAAACACAAAGGACCTATAAGACCAAAATGACTGAAAAATAAAATCAAAATTGGAGAACTTACATGACCTGATTTCATCTTTTAATAAATGAGAAAAGAAGCAATAGAATGGAAGATGTAACTGATAAAGCACTTATATCCAGAATATACACAGAACTTTTACGGCTCAGCAAGAAGAAGACCAAGAATCAAAAAAAAAAAAAAAAGATTTAAGCTGACCTTTCATCTAAACAAAAGGTTAATGAACGGTTATCATGTAGCCACTTTGGAAAACAATTTGGTCATTTTTTATAGAGTTAAACTTTTGCTTTTCATATAACCCAACATTCCCACTCCTAAATATTTACTAAAGAGAAATAAAAATAAATGACTCATGCTGAAATGTTTATATTAGCTTTATTCAGAGTAGCTAAAATCAAATTTATCCAAATGTTCACTAACTGATGCATGCACAAACAAATGGAGATATATGCAAACAATGAAATACTATGCACTGATAAAGAGGAATGAACTGCTGAAATATGTCACAATCAGAATCCAGAAAAAAATAGTGCACACTGTATGATTCCATTCATATAATATTGTAGAAAAAGTAAGCTCATACTGACAGAAAGATGATCAGTGACTTCCAATGGCTGCAGGTGATGAAAGAGAAGTGATTGGAAAGAGGCGTGAGAGAATTTTGAGGGGTAATAGAAATGTACTATATCATGGCTGTGGTTATGGTTACACAACAAATATTTGTCAATACTCATTGAATATATATATAAAATTGGTGAATTATATTGTATGCAAATGATATCTCAATAAACATGATTTTTTAAAATAAGAAATAAAAGAAAGAAATGTTGTAGAAGTACAAAACTGATGAAAAGGGAAGAAGTGTACCGCTGAAGTCTTCAATGGTTAATGACACCAAATTATTGACCTAGAGGACACAATCAACTGTGGGTGATTATCAGGGGAAAAGAAATCAGATTGTTGCTACAGAAAAGAAGGAAATCAATAGATGTCAGCAAGGTGGCAAAATAGGACTCTCCACTGCTCATCCCCCTGGAGAAAAATCAATTCAAACAAATATTTACACACAAAAATACCTTCACAGGAGTTAAGGAAACCAAGTGAGAGACTGCAGCACCTGGGTGTAATACAGAAGAAAAGATGGATTGAAGAGAATAGGAAAGACAGTTTTACATTATGTGTGTCACCCTTTCTTTGATCCTAGGCAGTAGAACAAGGAGAGAGATAACATCCACGTGGGGGAAGGAGAGAGAAGTGAGCACTGGATTTTGCCTCAGACCCCAACACCAGGCCAGCTCCAGTAAAACTCAGCATCAAGCAGGCTTCCATGGCCTCAGATTCCAGGCTGCTACATGTGGATTGATCCTCCAGTCCTGTGCCATCACCAGGCCAGATCCCACAGCCCCAGGCTGCATGCCTGTGCAGTGGACTTAGACTCTGGATGTACCACCAGAAGACCAACCTCAGTGGCCCCAGGCTCAGGGCTGCCCTCAACTTCAGGCCAGACTCACTGTTCTCAGGCTCCAGACTGCCCCATTGCCAAACTGATCTCAGCTGTCCCAGGCTCAGGACCACTCCTAGCATTAGACTGGTTCCCACAGCCACAGGCTTCAAGACCACCTCAGAACCAGGCTCCAGGCTGGTGCCTGAGGCCCTGGCTCTAGAGTATACAGGATCCAGGAAATCTTGTCTCCAGGTCAGCTCCTTCTGGACCCAGGACCCATATCTGACCCATTGACTCAAGCTCTGAGCCTGCCCCAGTACCAGAGAAGCCCCTATGGACTCCAGCTCCAAGCCCATCCTAGTGCATCTAGGCATCAGGCCCATCCCAGCAGCCTTTGACCTCAGGGTCAAACCCCACAGGTCAGCCTTGTGAACCAAGGCTTTAAGTCGAGCCCCATGGACATAGGATCCAGGTCTGCCTTCATGGAACCAGGCTCCAGGCCCACCCTCACCAACCCAATTAAGAGGTCCATCTCAGTGAATCCAGGTTTCATGCCCACCCTGTGGACTCAGGCACCTGGCCTACCTGCCTGCTGACCCAGGCACATGACGCCTTCCCAAGGTCTCTAGAAGTAAGTCCACCTTGGGCTATGCCAGATGGCTGGCTCAGAATCTCTGGATGGGCTAAGTGGTGAAAGGCTTTCCCAGACAAAGCCAGTCTGCAATGTCTGGAATAAGCCCCTATATATTCAAATGTGCAGACATCAATGTAAGAGAACAAGAAACAAGAAAAATCAAGGAGTCATAACACCATCAAAAGAACACAATAATGTCACAGAAGCTTACCCCAAAGAAATTTAAATATGCAAATTCCTGACAAAGAATTTAAAATAATTATTTTAAGAAAGTTTTGGGAATTAAAAAAAAGAGAGAGAGAAACAATTTAGTGAAATCAGAAAAACAACCAAAAGTGGCAATTTAACAGACACTGAAATTATCTTTAAAAAAAAAAAATTCTGGAGCAGAAAAATATAATGAATGAAATAAAACATGCAATAGAGAGAGCATCAATGGCAGAAATGATCAAGCACAAATAAAAATCTGTGAGCTCTAAGACAAGGTATTTGAGAACATACAGTCAAAAGGGAAAAAAAGTGATGAAAAGGAATGAAGAAAGTGTGTGGAATTTATGGGACATCATTAAAAGAGCAAATATTCAAATTACAGGATTTCATGAAAGAGAAGAGAAAGACAAAGGGGTAGAAAAATTGTTTAAAGAAATAATAGGGGAAAACATTCCAAATTTGGGGAAAGATATAAATATCCAGGTTTAGGAAACTAAAAGGTCTCCAATCTGATTCAATTCAAACAAGACTACACTAAGACATATAACCAAACTGTCAAAAATGAATAATAAAAGCAGGATCCTGGGCCTGGCTGGTTAGCTCAGTCAGTTAGAGCACTGCCTTATAACACCAGGATCAAGGGTTCAGTTCTCCACACTGGCCAGCCACAAAAAACAAACTAAAACAGGATCCTTAAAGTAAGAGAAAAGCAGCAAATACCACAAACAACATATAAGAGAGCTCAAATAAGTATAGCTGTGGATTTCTCAGCAGATAGCTTATAGGACAAAGAAAGGGAAAGTATACTCAAAGTGCTAAAATTTTAAAAACAAACAAAAAAAAAAAAAACAGAACAAAACCTGCCAACTAACCAAGAATACTTTAAACAGCAAATCTTTCCTTCCACCACTTTGTCTTCTTGCCCATTTGTCTTGACTTCATGACTGTCCCTCACATGGCAAAAACAAAAAGTAGTAACTTAGTACTTTCACTTTTAACGTATGTAATTTCATCTTCTTTTTCTAAGCTTCATTACTACATTACTAAGAATCTTTATTTCCCCAAAAAAAACACTCATTCAAGGTTTTTGTGGATATTTTTACCTGATTCCATTTTCTAAATTTTTTGAAAAAGATTTTGCTAAATCTAAGATACTCTATAAAGTAGTAATCTGTCATGTGAACTTATTTCTAGAAAAATCCCTTTAGGAAATATATTCCACCTTTTGAACAGAGTAAGGAATAGAAACAGGGATTGAGAAACTATGACTTTCTATTTTTCAACATGAAGATAAATTGGCCTTGGGCCGTGGAACAGGTGATAAAACTAAAATTAATTGCCAGATCTGGAGGTGAAACATCACTTTTTCTTAATTATACTTCTCTGTCAAAATCAGAATAAGGTGAACTTCATCTATTGGTGATACATTTTATTAAGAAGAACCTAATAAAGCATTATAAACAGACTGAAAGGAGGCAGTGGCAGTTGATACTTCTCTTTCTCAACATTTATGTTTCTCAACATAAGTTTTACAACTTAACAAGCCCCCATCTTGTCTCTTGGAGCCACGAAGTTGACTGCTGTTAAGGTCTCAATGTCTAACTACCCTTACTTACAATTCACCTAAGTAAATCTAACATGGATTGGAAGTTGGTTTCAGTTAGTTCTTCCATATTTCACACCACACACATCTGGGAAATATTCACTTTAAGATCAGGTCCAAGCCTTTTGTCATTAACTACCTTAAAACATTAGCATATCACCAGCAATTTGCCTGTTTCAATAAATTAAAGGCATGTTTAAGATATAAACATGAGTGTGCACTAATACTACTGGCAGTGATTGAGAGCTGTGCTTTTATCATAATGGGGAGAAAAGAGGATATACTCAGATGAAATAGGTACACTAAGTCCAAATGATAATATTACTCTTCTAAAGTAATTGCAAATGTATTTTATGTGAATGTTAAGAATAAAGCATATTATATGCTAAAGAAAGATAAGCCAAAAGCATGACTTAAGTCATAAGAATAGGAAAATAGGATAAACATATAAGGAGTAGAGGAAAAATCTTACACATCTTTCAACATACAAAGTAATATGAAGGAGGGAAAGGACGAAGTGAAGAAGTTCTTCAAACTTAATGAAAGAGGGGCACCAACTTTGAATGAAGGATTCAGGAATGGAAAAGATAAAGAAGGTAATATCTAAAAATAGTGACATTGACGTGTTTCACACAGGGCTAATAAAAGCTCAAAAATGTGTACACTTAGAGTTTTGTATGCTAGCTCTTCAATATCTGTCTCAACAATGCAATCAGTTTTTGAGTATCACTTGAAACAGCTGACTGGTGATAAATTTCCTAAAAGAAGATTACTGACCACAGATAATTGAGATTACATATCAAAAGAGGGAATTGGTAGTTGCCACTTTCTCCCTACAGTTCTCACAGCTTCTTTGATGCCCTTATTCCTTAATGTATAAATTATAGGGTTTAGCATGGGGGTAACAGCACTATACAATATTGAGATCAGTCTATCTTTCTCCAATGAGTAAGATGAGATGGGCCGTACATATGTGAAAATGGCACTGCCATAAAAGAGAAGAACAATGATCAGGTGGGAGGCACATGTAGAAAAGGCTTTGTATCTCCCCTCTGAGGAGTGGATCCTCAAGACAGTGGAGATTATACACAAGTAGGAAAGGATGATACACAGGAAAGGAGTCCAACCAAGAAAGACCCCAATGGATAGCAGTACCAGTTCATTGACAGAAGTGTCCCCACAAGACAAGATCAGCAAAGGGGGGATGTCACAGAAGAAATAATTAATCTGATTGTTGCCACAGAAGGGCAGGTAGAATGTTAGTACTGTGTGCACCACTGAATTGAGGAAACCACTAGTCCAGCATGAGGCTGCTAACTGGCTATACAAGGGCTTATTCATAATTACAGAATACCTTAAGGGTTTGCAGATTGCAATGTAACGATCATATGCCATTGCTGCTAGGAGGAGACACTCTGATCCTACAAAGAAAATGAATGCAAAAAGTTGAGCCACACACCCTACATAGGAAATGCTTTTCTTTTCTGATAGAAGATGCACCATCATCTGGGGGACATTGGTGGTGGTGTAGCAGATGTCAAGAAAAGCCAAATTCCCAAGAAAATAATACATGGGAGTGTGTAGTTGTGGATCAGCCATGATCACCAAGATAATGAATATATTTCCCCCTAAAGTACAGGTATAAATCAGAAAGAAGGTGGTGAATAGTAAAAACTTTAATTCGTCTAGATTGGAGAATCCCAAGATGATGAATTCAGATGGAGCTGTTTGATTCTTTCCTTCCATGATGTTGCCTGGTTTCCTTTTGGGAATTGGGCAAAGACAAGCACAGATTACAATAATCATATGCTGCAGTAGCAATGATCTGCAAAATAAGAAAATAAAAATGTTACAAATAAAAGACAATTACCATCTATAACAGGTAAAAAAAATAGAAGAGTAACACTTTTTTGCAAACCATAGCTCATATCTACCACCCAACACAGGTGTAAATACATTTAATGTTTCACTTGTAAATCAAATCTCTATGAAATACACAGACAGCACTGGCCATTTTTCATTAGAAAGAAAATTATAAAAGGGTGCCATATACCATAAGAGTTATCTGTTAATAATGGCTGAATCCAGCACACCTTCATTTTCTTGGTGATATATCAATGTGTATTACAGGATACAGTTTATAGAAGAATATCTGGGCTTTACGGGCTTCTTTAAAACCATTTCTGCTCTATCTTCCCATCCTTAAATGCTGATATTTTTTTTTCTGATTAAAATTCATGTGTTTAAAAATTTTGGAAAATATATAAAAGAAAAAAAACCCCTAAAAATCCTTAATATCCACCAGAAAAAAAAACCTCTCCTAATGGTTTGGTTTATGTCCTTCTGATCAATTTTCCATGCATAAATATTCAAAATGAGGATCAGAAAACACATATTTTAACCTCTTTTTCTCTTAAGTACCATATTGTGGCAAGTCCCCATGGCAATATATATTCCCCTAAAACAACGATCTTTGAGTTTTATGCAAGTCTTTATATAAATACAGCAAGCTTTTCATATATTCCACTTTTATTAGTGGATATTTATATTGTTTTATTCATTTATTTTTGTTATGCTAAATCTCATAATAAGCATACAAATTAGATTTCCTGAATATTGGGTTAGATTACTTGTATTTTTATGAACTTTCCATAAGACTCATTCCAATAAATTAGACACCCACCTGTGCAAGTCATCAATCTGGAAAATTCAAGATGCATTTAGCTAATTCCGGATTCAGTTTCTGTTTGGACAGATCTCTTGAAGCACTCCATGGAGAAGGGCACTGATAATCTCTGAGCTTTTTCTACACAACATCTCATGTACATTTACATAACTCCTACGAGATAATCAATACTACACTCCCATTTTCAAGATGAAAACAATGAGTCTTGGCAAGATAAAGGTCTGGCAGAGGTTATGCAGCTAGGAGTTGAGAAAGACAGCTTTATCTTTCCCAAAGTTAGTATACTTACAATTGAGAGGCTAAAAATTTAATTTCCTTTAACTGGTAAAAACAGAATGCTCTTTAAAAAATACTTCTCTCAGGCTTTCAGTCAAAATGGCAGAATAGACGGTCTCAAGCATCACTTCTCCCACAAATCAACAAATTTACAGCTATTAAAAAGCAATGACAGCCAAGCTGGGGCCACTAGAGCTCAGAGGAAGAGGAAAAGAGACCTACAAAGTTTATGAAGGCAGGAGAAGCCACAATGAGAGAAAGAAAGGATCATTCCCACCATTTCGAGCCCCAGCCTCTTCAAGTCTGGAGCTTGTGAGCTGCATCTGTGCCCTTTGTATGAAGTTGCTTGGAGGTGGCAAGGGAGAAGAGGGCCTTGGTGGCCCCCAGGCCAGCAAGACCACTAACCAGGTTCCCGTGGACCCACAGAGAAGGGAGGAACCACAGACAACAGAAAAAAAGATGTATTCAGAGGCCAGTGAGTCATGGCAAGCGACCAGCACATGACCCATGTAGTGGATTGAATTATGTCCCCCAAACTCAATGAAGCTTGAATTGTGTCCCCCAAGTTTTATGTACTAGAAACTTGGCCCCCACTGTGACTGTTAAGAGGATGTGAAATCCTATTATGGTAATTGAAAGGTGGAGCCTTGAAGAGGTGATTGGATTGTGGGAACATGCTGTGGTGAATGGATTAAAAATGGTGGCCAGGGGCATGGTTCTGAGGGCTTTAAAAGAAGAGGAGAGTCTGCCTTTCTCTCTGCTCTCTCTGCTTTCACCGTCTTGCAAAGTGAGACCCTTGAGTCACTGTTGCTACCACTAGATGGACTTTGGATGTCCCAGCCTCAGAAAGTGTAAGCAATAAATTTCTTTTTCTTTATAAATTATGCAGTTCCAAGTATTCTGTTATAACAACACCAAATGGACTAATACAGCCCATCCCATGGGAAGTGCTTGGACTATGGGTAGTGCGGGAGAAGAGCCCACCAGAGGAACACTGGGGCACAGCATGGACAGCTGATCTGCCCCTCCAGTCAGTGCAGAACCACTCAGTGGGGACTGGTCAGGAATGTAGAACTGCAGGGGGTGCAGTTTGCTGAAAAGACCCAGGCCCAGACCAGAGTTTCCACACAACTCAGGTGTACTGGACTTCACAAGACCTTAAGTACATACAAGGTCAGCAATTAAAACCTGAGCTGCACAAAAAGCCGTCCCTAGGGAATCAGCAGCAGTGAAGCAGTTTAGCTCAAATACAGGGCTCAAATGCTGGTCCCAACAGAAATTTCATCCATTTCAGAAGTAAGCAAAGGAAAACAAATTAGGTCTAGTGCAGAGTTTAAGTGGTGGGTACAGCAAATAATCCAAAACAGAACTGAAAGAAAAAAAAATTATCCACAAATCAGAAACAAAGTTTGATATTAACTAGTAAAGGCCTAACAACACCAAAGAACACCTATAAAAACTAGAAGGACTGGAAGCTCCCTGGGCTCCCAAGCCAGGGAGGGGGGAGGGCCATGGGCCTCAGACTCGCCCCTTGATGACCACACCTAGCCCAGTGATGACCACCAAGCCACTACCAGAAGCACCCTGGGCTCCCAAGCTGGGCAGTGGGGTGCTGGGGACACCAGCCATCCCCCCTGACATCTGCAACCAGCCCAGTGACAACCACCAAGCTGCCACCAGAAGCACCCCAGGCTCCCGAGCCAAGACAGTGGGGGGCCAAGGGCTTCGGCCATGCCTTCCCAACATCCTCAACCAGCCCAATGATGACCACTGAGTCACTGCAGGAAGCACCCTGGGATCCTGAGACAGGGTGATGGGGGCCTGAGAGCCTCTGCCATGCCATCCCCAATGTCTGCACTAAGCCCAGTGATAACCACCAAGCTGCCACCGGAAATGCTCCAGTTTCCTGAGCTAGAGTGGTGTGGGGCCAAGAGCCTCACCCACACCCTTCCGACATCTGCAACCAGCCCAGTGACAACCCCCAAGCCACCACCAGAAATACCCTGGGCTCCTGAGCCAGGGTGGTGGTGGACCAAGGGCTTCAGAAACAACACCCTAACATCTGCATTCAGCCGAGCAATGACTGAGCTGCCACTGGAAGCACCCCTGGTCTCCCCTGCCAGATTGAGGGGGTTGCCATGGGCCTCAACTGCACCCCCATCTTTCCTCCTTCTCCCACCTTATTTCCCTCTCACTTTCCTTCTCCCTCTCCCCACAACTGTTCTACAACAACATCTTAGAATGAGGCATGGAGCCAGGGGAAGCCAAACCTAGCTGCTACACGGCAAGCTGCCACTACCACCCTGGGACCCCACCTGGGTCCTGAGGTATGGAACTGGGGGAAGCCGAGCCCAGCCACAACTAGGCAACCTGCTGCCACTGTCTCAATGCCCAGCCATGGTCCTGAGGTACGGTTCCAGGGGAAGCCAAACCCAGCTGCAACCAGGTAAAGAGCATACCAAAAACACCACTTCCATGTGGGTAGCCCATCATAGCCACCTCAATTGCTATGGCTGCCACAAAAGCATGTAGTCTCTATAGTAGTAGTCACATCCACCATGCAGATGGCACACCAGACTCTCAACTGCATTGACACAACGAGAGGCACCAGTGGACACTAAAAGAATAAAAAAAAGAGGTCCTTTCTCCCTACATCTATCTCCACAAAGCATACTCCAGAGTAATAGAAGCATCTGCTTTATGACAATAGGGGAGGACTTGATGACTCCTGTCTTAGTACTGAACAGATCATCTAGGCAACAAAGCAACAGAGGAACAGTTAATCTATCAGATGGAGAGAACAAATCTATGGTTATTAGAGGGGGAAGGGGAGGGGAGCGATTGGATAAGGGTCATAAAGAATATTTGTAACAATGAATATGTTAATAAAAAATAAATTTAAAAAAATTAATAAAAAATACTTCTCTGGTTTTTAATACAATTAAGGTTCATAAAATTGGATTATGTGAGTAGTTACAAACTTTTATGGCTTGTGTTTCTGACTGTTAATGGCAATGTACTATACCTGCAGTGTCTTGATGATTAAATCTAATTGTTACTAAGCATCTAGTCTTTTACTTGCATATGTTCATTTGAACAATTGATTTCCAGTGTAGTTGTTTATTTCCTGGCCCAGCTGTAGATTAATTTAAATGTTCATTTTATTGATTTAAACATTCATTAAATTGTGTTATTAAAGGATACTGTTCTAGAGTTTAGTTTAAGTCAATAAATAAAAATGTATGATAAAATTTAAATGGTCATAGGCAGAATCGTCTAAGTTTAAAATGCTTAAGTTCTAATTCAAGGAGAAAAATTAATTTTGAAATTTGGTGTTTGAAGCAAATTACAGAAACTAAAAAGATAAATAAAATAATCTTTTTAAATAAATTAAGGTGGGTATTGCATATTTGCTCAAACTTTATACTTTATTGATTACCCTGACCTGTAGACAGATACACATTTGAATTTGAAGTTTAGAAGATAGTTTATTTGTGCTTTTTTAAAAATTGCTGTCTTCTTTCCTTGTGAACTACTGTGGATGTTTTCGGTGGAGGTAGAGGACAAGTCGGATAAAGGTTTAGATTCCCATGATATAGTATTTCACATTATCAGAACCAAATGAATTCTCTAGTGCAATTTTCATTCCATCAATAGAAGAACCCTTTAAACCATCTTCACCCCCATTTCTAATCTCTACCTTCCCTTTCACATTTCTTAACTTTTTCTTCCACTTCTGAGGAGGAATTAGGCCAACCCATGAAGCTAACCCTTTCTGTGCATTTTATCAACAAATATCTTTTGAGGTGAGGATGTAGAGAAAAGGTAAGCCTGAACACTGTTGGTGAGAATGTAAACTAGCATGGTATAGCTGTTTTAGAAAATAGTATGGTTGTTCCTCCAAAAACTAAAAATAGAATTACCATATATAGCAATCCCACTCCTGGGTATATATCCCGAGGAACTGAAATCAGCATCTGCCCTCCTGTGCTCGTTGCAGCATTATTACAATAGCTAAAATATGGAAATAACCTAACTGCCCATCAACAGATGAATGAATGAAGAAACTGTGGTATATATACACAATGGAATACTATTCAGCCATAAAAGAGAAAAGAATTCTGTCGCTTGTGACAGCGTGGATGAATCTAGAGGACATTACACAGTATGGATGAATCTAGAGGACATTATACTAAGTAAAATATGCCACACACAGAAAGACAAATATTGCATAATCACCCTTATATGTGGAATCTAAAACAATTGAATTCATAGAAGTAGAGAATAGAATAGTGGTTACCAGAGGCAGTGGGGCAGGGAGGGTGGAAGGGGAAAGGGGAGATGTTGGTCTAAGGACACACAATTCAGTTAGGAGGAATAAATTCTAGTGATCTAGTGCACAGCATGGTGACTACAGTTAACAATAATGTATTGTATATTTCAAAACTGCTAAAAGAGTAGATTTTAAGTTTTCTCAAAGTAATGATAAGTATGTGAGGTGATGGATATATTAGCCTGATTTAATCATTCTACAACATATACACATATCATAACATCACATTATACTCCATAAACATATACAATTATTATTTGTCAACTAAAAATAAAATAACTTTTTAAAAAAGTAAATGCTTTCTCAGAAAGAAAATAAAAGGAATAAATCAGAAGGAAACCAGTTTACTTTGAAAGATTCTCACAAAGTATTCTTGGATGAGAAAAACAAAATACATAGTTTATGTAACATGACCCCATTTTAAATCTGATGATGAGAAACTTTCTCTGTGTATGTTTATACATGACTGTGAATGCATTTATGCTTAACTATGATTATAACAGCATAAAAATAGAGAAGAATACATACTAGGTTGTTAACACTAGTTCATTGAGGAGAGTGGTGCAAATGGAGAGAGAAACAGGCAAAAAAGAAAAGAAAAATCTCCAAACATTTTATTTAAATATATATGTATACATATATAGAGAGAATCTTCTCTTTGCCAGGTATGGTGGTGTATAAAATGAGAAATAATACAAAATTTGATCCTACCTCCAAGAATATACATATTAAGGAATGTGAATTTGACCAATAATTTCTAACATATATAATAAAAACTGTAATAATTGCTTTAAAGGAGAACAGCACAGAAGCTAGCCTGGTTTGAGGAAGTTATCAACAACTTCCCTGAGAAAATGTGAATTAAATCTCAAGAATGAGCAAGAATTAAACAGATAAACTGAGTTGGATGTGGAAAACTTTCCACACAAAAAGAATAGCATCTGTAAATGCCCTGAGATTGGAAGTAGCACACATAGCAAACATATAACATAAGCTTAGCAAAAGCTCAATAAATAACAGCTAACCTGCAAGGATATTCAATTCACATGAAACACTGCTTCTTGTAAGAAAGTCACACAAAGTGTGTTCCTATTTGCTCCAATTCAGTGTCATTTTAGTCTCTCTCTCTCTCTCTCTTTTTTTTTTATAGAATAAAGACATTGTTCGTTATTTAATAAGAATCAGCAAATCAGCAGAGGACCATTATGAGTGATACTGAAATTGCCTGAAATTAAGGTACCTCCCTGGTTCACACACACTTAATAGATTTAGTGGCACCCAAAGCATGGGACAGACAGTTTTATTACTCTCCCTTGGAATCCCTCAGGTCATGACACTTCCTTTTCCCACCCGCTTAGTCTCTCATCCAAAGAGCAAGGCATAGAAAAAGAGCAATACAGCTATAGATAAGAAATTTAAAAACACTCACTTACCTGCTCTCAAAAAAATTGAGCAGAGATTACCATTCAGACTGCTAGAGCTTATGTGAAATTGTTTTCATGAACACAAAGAAGTGGCCTTGAGAGTATGTGCTGATAGATGTGAGTAAAGGGTCTTCCATCTGAGTGACAAGAGGCTCTTTGATACCTGAGGGCCAATGCATGGCACTGGAGTGAGCAAGAACAATGTCCTCCAGATGCAGAAGATCCCCATATCTTGAGGGA
The DNA here is from genome assembly GCF_000696425.1 of Galeopterus variegatus. NCBI lineage: Eukaryota > Metazoa > Chordata > Mammalia > Dermoptera > Cynocephalidae > Galeopterus > Galeopterus variegatus. The sequence goes on along the minus strand of NW_007734282.1, from coordinate 50,244 downwards.
ATCTATTACAGGCCCTGCAGACACACCTCTGGGACCTCTGAGCACAGGTCTTTAGACGTGCTATTTCTGATTCTTGCCTCACTCCCTGTGCCTCTAGTTGTCCTCCAGAGGCTCTTTTGCCATCACAGTTCTGCTTCAGGAAGTCGCCTATGGAATCAAAACTGTTCCAGGTGTACTACCACCTCTTGGCCCACATCTAACCAATGAGAAATAACCTGCATTCTTTCCCCATCATCAGAGGAAATGCAGTTCTCTAGTTTCTTGCTACTCTTCCAAATCAGGGAATATTAGTGTTTGGACTCTAAAATTCCAGAAGTGGAGGTCAAGCTCTGCAACTGGTTCTCTTTTTCTCTCTCAGATTAAATTAGGAGGAAGCACACTCATTTCCTTCTGAAGGTGGGGGAAGCTTACATAGCACACCTGATCTCACTAAAGAAATACTCTTCAGTCACCGAATCAAGTGCAAGTCACATGTAACTTGGTGACCTAGCACCTTGCTTTTGGATGGATAGATTTGCTAGTAGTTTTTGATATCTTAGCTAAAAAGGGCAACGTGATATTTTGACATCCTACAAGTCATGCAATGTATTGATGTGGAGGTGCTGAAAAGCATTTTTTAAAAAATGAAATTGGTTGAGAAACAAAAAAGCTTGGAGACCACTTCTCCCAGCACTGCCATTACTCTCCCTCTCCAGCCACATGCTAGACCTTAAGCCATTTCAGAACGATTTAGTTCCTATTGCGACCATGAAAATTTTAGAATTTAATTCCATCATTTCTAGGTGTCATGTATCTAGGAAAGTTTAAAACCCTGGGAAGCTGAAGATAATGCTACAAATTTTATGGCTGTCTCCTGGCCTGGAAGCACCTGAAGTCAGAAGGGACTTATGCAAAGCAAAATCAGCCATTTGGGTTTCCTCTTCTATTAATCTGCCTATGTTTATCCTTTGAACATATTCTTAATTAAGTTTCCATTTGCAGGAGTTCCTTAATTGAGTTAAACATCATCAATCATTTATAAGTTTTTTTCCCTAAATACCTTCCAGTGATCTGTCGTCTGTGCATTATCTGTGATGTCTTTCATAGAAAATAAATTCTTAATTTCGTTATCATAAAACCCATATTTTCTCATGTTACGGGTCGTGCATTTTGAAGTTCTTCCCCACTGCTAGGTCAAAAAATATTCTCTTACACTTTATACTAACTTTATAGTTTTAAATTTCATGTGTTTCTTCAGCCATTTGGAGTTCATCTATTTACAAGGTTGAAGAATCTAATTTAATTTTTCTGCATTTAGTGATGTTTTTCCCAGCTACTACTAAGCTTTCATCATTCATTGCAATGCCACTCTAATTATACACCAGGTTTTTATACAACTACTTGGGTCTGTCTCTGAGAATCCCATGGTATTTTTTGTATTTTTGCAACAAGAACATGAATTTCTATTAATAGCTCTTGTTATATGTCTTAATTTCAGATTAAACAATTCTCTCCCTTTTAGCTTTTTTCCAAAATTAACCTAGGAAATGATAAGAAATGCTACTTTCATACACTCTTTAGAAGTTTGTCAAGTTCATTGCATAAAATTCATAAATTATTTGGGGGAGAAATTGATAGATTTAAATGTCTCCCTGACCAAAGCATGAGTTAACTCTTAATTCATTCTAATATTCTTTCATGCCTTTTAAAATAGTTTAATACTTTCTCCATAGAGGTTTATGTGTCTTTGTTAAATTAATTCTTGATATTCCATAATTTTTATCACTATTATAAATTGTATCTTCTTTACTATATCATCCAGCAACTTTGGTGAACTGTCTTTTTCGTTTAATAGTTTGTTGATTGATTCTCTTTGTTTTTCTATATAAAGGCTCACAGATTAAAACTAGAAATCAGTAACAAGTCAATCTATGGAAACTACACAAATACATGGAAATTAAACAACATACTCCTGAACAACATATGTGTCAAAGAAGAAATTAAACAGGAAACCAGAAAATTTCTTGAAACTAATGAAAATAAAGAAACATCATACCAAAACCTATGGGACCCTGCAGAAGCAGTATTAAGAAAGAATTTTTTAAGGTGGGGCAAGATGGCAGACTAGAGGTGCCCAACGTAGGATCCTCCCACAGAAAGGGACCAGAGCAAGGAAAGAACAGCTAAGTATGGGGGAGAGTATCAGTGGGAGAGTGTGAGAGCACAGCAGGAACCTGGTGAGGACCCTGTGGAGCATGAAAACTGAGCAGGCATAGAGGAAGAAGAGTCACACTGCTTCAGCTGCCACCATGTTTCCTGAACAAGAATCATCCAGGAAGAATTCTCACTTGCAGCAGAAAGAATCCACTCAGCAGTGAGTACTTCCCAGTAATAACCCTCCTCCTACTCCTGTCCCAGCCTGCCCCTACCTCTGCTATCATTGACTGTGCTATTCCCTACTTCCAGAGCCATGGTCCTTTTCCTTGAAGCACACCCCACCTTGTGACCCATGCTGCCCACTTGGCACTGGGCACCAGTGTGGTTCCAGTCCTCCAGCAGCCTGCACAGCTCCAGCCTTCCAATTGCCTGCATGGCCCCAGCAGCCCAAGTGAACCTAACCACCTGGCCTCCAGTGCAGCTCCAGCAACTCACATGGCCCCATCCACCCGCCTGACCCCAACTGACCAGCCACCCATGAAGCCCCACCTGCCCACATGGACCCTGCTGTCTGGCCACCTGCATTGCCCCACCCACTCACATGAGCCGAGCCGTCAAGCCGCCTGTGACTCACAGTGTCCCCAGCCACCCATGCAGCCCCAAACATCCAGCTATTTGTGTGGTCCCAACTGCCACAACAATCCATGTGGCCCCACCTGCACATGCGGACCCAACCATCCAGCTACCAGAATGGACCCAGCCACCCCAGCTGCCCACATGGCTTTCACTCTCCTGTGTGGGCCCAGCTGCACACATGCAGCCCCCACCACAGACATAGTGGCTGGCATCCCCTGGAAATACTGAGTCTACCTGGAACCAAAACCCAAAATATCCCACACAATGGTCAATACATAACAAATCTACTAAAGAGAATCTCTCTCCTCAAAAGCCACACCAGAGTAATAGAAGAAGCAACTGCCAAAAGACTAGGCATCTACATAGGCAAACTAGAAATATGAAAAAATGAGAAAATATGACACTACCAAAGGAACACTATAATTCTCAAATACCAGACCTCACACAACAGGAAACCCTTGATATGTCTGAAGGGAAATTCCAAGTAACCATCTTAAAGAACCTCAGTGAGATAGAAGAAGATTCAGTTAGACAACACAACAAAATTGGAAAACCAATCCAGGACATGAAGGAGGAAATTTACAAACAGATAAATACCATAAAAAAGTATGCAGCAGAACTCCTAGAACTGAAAAGCTCATTCAAATAAAAACTAAAATTGAGAGCCTAAGCAGCAGGCTAGCGCAAGCAGAAGAAAGAATTTCTGACCTTGAAGACAGTGTTTCTGAAAAAACCCAAACAAAAAAAAAAATTTCTGACCTTGAAGACAGTGTTTCTGAAAAAACCCAAGCAGACAAAAAAAAAAAAAAGAAGAAGAAAGAAAAGAAAAGAAAAAATAATTTTAAAAAATGAAGAAAATCTAAGAGAGCTAGCAGACCACCTTAAGCATGCAAACATTAGAATTATGGATGTTCCAGATGGGGAGGATAAAGAAAAAGACATTGAAAACATATTCAATGAAATAATAGCAGAAAATTTCCCAGGTATTGGTAGAGATATGGACTTCCAATCCAACAGACTCAAACATCCCTAAACAGACTTAATCAAAAAATGTACTCTCCAAGACACATTGTAATCAAACTGTCAAAAGTCAAAGACAAAGAGAGAATCCTAACACAAAGAGAAAAGTGTCAAGTCACCTAAGGGAGTTCCCATCAGACTAGCAACAGTCTTCTCAGCAGAAACCCTACATGCCAGAAGAGAATGGGATGATATATTCAAAGTACTAAAAGAAAAAAACAGCCAGCCGAGAATACTATACCCAGCAAGGCTACCCTTCAGAAATGATGGGGAAATAGTGTATTTATTGAAAGGCATTGTCTTACTTCTGGCATTTTATTGATTTTCATTTGGTTGTTTTAAATATCTTTTGTTCCTCCCTTTCCCTTTTATTATTTGTCTTTGGCGTTTGTTGGTTTTTTGAGGTGATATGAGGAATGCACTATTTCTCCATTTCTGAAGGATAACCTTGCTGGGTATAGTATTTCTGGCTGGCAGGTTTTTCTTTTAGTATTTTGAATATAGCATCCCATTCTCTCTGGCTTGCAGGTTTCTGATGAGAAGTCTGATGGAAACTCCCTTACAGGTGACTTGATGCTTTTCCCTTGCTGTTTTTAGGATTACCTCTTTGTCTTTGACTTTTGCCACTTTGACTATAATGGATTTGGAGAGGACCGTTTTGGATTGAATCTCTTGGAGTATCTCTCAACCTTTTGAATCTGAAAGTCCATATCTCTCCCAATGCCTGGGAAGTTTTCCACTATTATTTCATTGAACAGATATTCAATGCCTTTTCCTTTCTCCTCCCCTTCCAGAACATCAGTGATTCAGATGTTTGTGCAATTAATGTTATCTGATAGCTCTCATATATTTTCTTCATTTTTGAAATTATTTTTTCTTTTCTTTTCTTTTTTTTTTGTCTGCCCAGATTATTTCAAAAAGATTGTCTTCAAGATTAGAAATTCTTTCTTCTGCTTCCTCTAGCCTGCTGCTTAAACTCTTGGTTGTATTTTTTATTTCATTGAGTGAATCTTTCAGTTCTAAGAGTTCTGATACATTTTTTAAGGGAACCTATCTGTATCTCTTTGTAAATATCCTCCTTCATCTCCTGGATTTCTTTTTCTTTTTCTTTTCTTTTTTTTTTTTTTTTCATTTCTTTGTGTCATCTAACTGAGTGTGCTTGTATCCTATTGAGTTTCCTTAAGATTGTTCCTCAAAATTCTTTTTCAGTCATTTCAAGAGTTTCCTGCTGTATGCAGTCTGGTACTTGAGAATTATTGTATTCCTTTGGTGGAGTCATATTTTCTTGTTTTTCATATTTCTGGTAGACTTATATGGATGTAATGTGATAGAGCAGTTGTTTCTTCTATTACTCTGGAGTGGCCTTTGAGGAGACAGACTCCCTCTTGTGGATGTGTTTTACACTGACCACTGTGTAGGGTGTTTTAGTTTTGCTTCTCTGTAGACTCAGTAGTGTACTCTCTGGGTGGTTACTTCAGCCATATTCCATGTCAGAGTTGTATGTGAGTGCCTTTGTGGCCTCAGCACTGGGATACTTAGTGGTTCCCTGCTGAGGTGAGTGACACTGTGTTGGGTTGTTGAGGACATGGATGAGATCTTGACACCTTGAGAGAAGCATCTGGGTTCCCTGTCACTCTTTGGCTGAGGTGGATGACCCTGGGCACACTTGTTAGCACCCCAGCTAAGCATCCTATGACAATGATACATGCACTTGGGTATAGTGAAGCTCCTCAGCTTGGATTTTTGGCTCTGGGTGGGGTTTCTCTTTCCTCTTTCCTGCAGGAAGAAGCTCCTCCTGTGTCCTTTCTTCACCTATTAAGGGAAGGGTTGGTGGCATTTTGGAATTTTCTTCCATACTCAATTTGGTTATCCTGGGTTTCTTTACTCAGTGGTGGCTCTGCACATGTCCCTCCTCAGGTCAAGGCAGTTGCAGGGGCTGTGGGTAGTTCCCACCCCAGGGTGCACTACCACAGAGGACAACATAATTCCCCTGTGGGGTTGGGTGGCTTGATCACAGGGCTGTGCTTGCTCACCTCTTTCCAGTGGCTCCACCCACAACCCTGCCTGTGTCAATGCAGTTGCATGGTTGGCTGCAGCTGGCAGCAGAGGATGGCTTAGCTTTCTTATTCTTCCCTGTCCTGCTTCCCTCACTCCACTTCTGCTGAGAGTGCTAACACAATAAATCATTTTTATAAGATTCCCCATCTCACGATCTGCTTTTTGGAATCTGACCTAAGAGGGTAATACTCTATATCTGAGTCAGACTAGCTGTGATTTGAATAACTGTGAGTGTTTCCACTGCTACTGCCATGTACATCATTGTCCTCAACTTAAGTCACACTGCATCTCTGAGATTCCTGGAACCAATTCGTATTTTTCTTATATCAATGGAAAATTTAGAGCTATTTTTATTCCTGATATTGGTTATTTCTGCCTTCTCTTATTATCATTGATGGATCCTGCCAGATATCAGAAATTTTATTAACATTTTAAAGACCCAACACTTAATTTTGTTGAGCCTTACTACTGCATGTCTGTTTTGTATTTTGTTAATTTCTGTTCTTATCTTGTTTCCAACTTTCTACTTTATTTTTTTCTTCCTGTCTAACATTTTGAGATGGACGTTTAGATAAAGTTTTAGCCTTTCTTCTTTTCAAATACATGTAATTAAGAAAATAAATTCCCTATAAGCATGATTATAACAGAATCCAATAAGTTTGAAATGTTGTCATTTATTTTCTGTTTCAAGAGGTTTCTAATTTCCAGTGCATCATTACATTAACACATATATTATTATTTAGAAATGTAGTCTTTAATTCCCAAATAAATACATATATGGGAATTTTTACATTACCTTTTTTGTTGATTACTAACTTAATTATAGTGTATGATTTCAATTATTTCAATTTGCTGACTCGTAGTCACCCATTTTATAGTTAATTTGCACAGATTTTCTACATGAGGCTTAAAAAACATGCATGCTCTGCATCACTAGATTCACTGTTCCATGAAGGCCACTAGGTAATGATTTACAAATATAAGTAAAATTTATAATTATAGTGTTGCTTAAATGCTTATCTTTATTGTTTTCAGTCTTTTTGTTTTATCAGTTACTGAGAAAGTGTAACTATTTTACCATATGATTGTCAATCTGTGTATTTCTCATTTTTGCTCTGTAAATTGTTTCCTTATATACTTTGAAGTTACTCAGTAACAGGTACATACAAATTTAGAATTGTTTCACCTTCCAAGTGAATTGAAATATTTATTTTTAAGAGATCCTCTTTATCTTTGTGTATTAGTCAGGGTTCTCCAGAGAAACCAAACCAACAGGGGAGAGAGAGAGAGAGGAGTGAGAATCTGAGAGAGAGAACATTTATTGTAAGAAATTTGCTCACACAATTGTGGAGGCTGGCAAGTCCAAAATATGCAGAGCCAATGCCAATGTCCTTCCTAGTTTGATTTTGAGTTCAAAGACCACTCGGCTGCTATAGAAGCAGGAAAAGCTGTTGTCTTGTTTGAAGGACCTCAGGCAGGGAGAGCCAATGTTTGAACTGGTAGAACATGAGAGAGAATTTTGTCTTACTCAGGGGAGGGTCAGCCTTTTGTTCTTTCAGGCCTTCAGCTAACTGAATGAGGCCCATCCACATGATTAAGGGCAATCTGCTTTACTCAGTCTACTGATTCAAATGTTAATTTCATCCAGAAACACCCTCACAGAAGTACACAGAATAATGTTTAACCAATATTCACACATCTCATGGCCAGTCAACTTGACACATATAATACACACTGTGGCAATATCTTACATCTTAAAATACTATGTTCTATTATAAACATAGATATGCAAGCTTTTCTTTGATAGTTTTTTGCATTATATAACTTTGTCAGGCTTTTGCACTTAATTTTTCTGTACCTATATGTTTTAGATGTATCTCTCATAAACAACATAGAATTGTTTCTTTTCCTCTTCCTGCTTCTTCTTCTATTATGACATTTTTGCCTTTTAATTAAAGTTGAAAATCTATTTAAAATTGACATAAGGGCTTCCAGTCAAGATGGCAGAATAGAAGGTCCCCAGCATCACTCTCTCCCACAAATAAACCAATTTAAAACTATTAAAAAGCAATGACAGCCAAGCTGGGGCTGCTGGATCTCAGGGGAAGAGGAGGAGAGACCTGCGGAGTGCATCAAGACAGGAGAAGCCACTACGAGAGAAAGAAAGACCACTGTGACCATTTCAAGCCCTGGCTGCTTCCAAGTAGCAGCTGATGAGCACATGGAGTGTGAGCTGGCAAAAGCCACAGCTGTACCCTTCGGATGAAGTTGCTTGGAAATTGCAGGGAGCAGAGTGCCTTGGTGGCCCCCAGGCCAGAAAGATTACTGATAAGGTTTCTGTGGACCCACTAGAAGTGAGGAGCCACAACAACTGAAAAAAACGAGCCACTCAGGGGCTGGTGAGTCATCTCAAGGCACTAGCGCATGGCCCATCCCATAGGAAGTGTTTGGAGCACAGGTGGTGGGGAGACGGGCCTACTGGGAGAACACTGGTCACAGCAAGGACAGCTGATCAGTCCCCCAATCGGTGCAGGACCAATCAGTGGTCCTGACTGGTCAGGAATATAAAACTGCAGGGGGTGCAGTTTGTTGAAAAGCCTCAGTCCCAGACCAGTTTCTACACAACCCAGGTGTACCAAAACTCATGAGAAATGGAAGTACCTATAAAGCCAACCGTAAAACCTGAGTTGCCCAAAAAGCCTTCCCCAGGGAATCAGCAGCAAAGCAGCAACTTAGCTCAACCACAGGGCTCAAGTGCTGGTCCCCACAGGAAGTTCCCCCATTTTAGAAGTAAGCAAAGGGCAACAAATTAGTTCCAGTGCAGAGTTCAAGTGGTGGGAACAGCAAATAATCCAACACAGTACTGAAGGAAAAACAAAATACCCACAAACCAGAGACAAAGTTTGATATTAACTAGTAAAGGTCTCACATCACCAAAGAACACCTATAAAATCTAGAAGGACTGGAAGTCCTCTGAGCTATCAAGCTAGGGAGGGGGAAGGGCTGGGGAACTCAGCCATGCCCCCCCAACACCCAAAACCAGTCTGAAGGGTGGTAGTCCAAGGGCCTCAGCCAAGTTCCCCCAACACCAGCAACCAGCCCAGTGAAGACCACCAAGCTGCTGCAGGAAGTGCTCCCAGCTCTCCCAAGCCTGGACAGTGTGAGACCGAGGGCCTCAGCCTTGCCCCCCAAAACCTGCAACCAGTCCAGCCTCCCCATCACAACCCCCCCCCCCAGCAATGACCAAGACCCCCTGGAAGCTCCCTGGTCTCCGCTGCTGGAATGAGGGAGAATGCCACAGGCCTCAACCCCACCCGTCCTCCTTCCTCCTTCTCCCACCCTATTTCCTTCCTCTTTCCCCTCTTCCCCCAACTGCTCTGCAACATCATAGAATGTAAAAAGAATAAAAATATTAATAAATATACTAAAAAAAGAAATAAAATTAACATAACAACTGATAGCACAGGGTTTAACTCTATCACCTCATTTTTTTTCAACTTCTCAATATACACGGTAGCTGACTTTCATGTCCCTTTACCCGTTCTTTTTCCCCTCCACCCTTTCCCCTCCCCCCCCACTACATCGGATCTGTTCACTTAACAAGTTCAAGGAATTGTTGTGATTGCTGTGTCTTCTCCCCCCACCCCACTTATTTGTTTGTATATTTATTTATTTATTTTTAGCTCCCATAAATAAGTGAGAACATGTGGCACCCCACTTATTTGTTTGTATATTTATTTATTTATTTTTAGCTCCCATAAATAAGTGAGAACATGTGGTATTTCTCTTTCTGTGCCTGACTTGTTTCACTCAATATAATTTTCTCTAAGTCTATCCACATTGTTGCACATGGTAGTAGTTCATTTTCCTTAAAGCAGAGTAGTAGTCCATTGTGTAGATATACCACAGATTCCTTCTTTTTTTTTAGTTTGCTGGCACTTTTCCTTTTTTTTCAATCTGTCATTATCTTTCTTTTCTTTAATTTTTTAATTTATTTTATTTATTTTTTAGTTTAATTTATCAATATGCATTGTAGTTGATTTTTGCCTCCCTTTATCAACTCCTTCTCTTCCTGCCTCCCTCTCCCCCTCTCCCCATTGACATTATATCTATTCACATGTCTTAACAAAATCAAGGAGTTGTTCTGATTTTTGTGTCTTCTTCCCTCCCTCCCACATTCATTTATTTACTTGTTTATTTTTATTAGCTCCCACAAATAAATGAGAACGTGATGTATTTCTCTTTCTGTGCCTGGCTTATTTAACTTAATATAATTTTCTCTAAGTCCATCCATGTTGCTGCAAACAGTAGTATTTCTTTTTTTTTGGTGTTTTTTTTTTTTTTTTTTTTGGTAGCAGAATAGTATTCCATTGTGTATATATACCACACTTTCCTTATGTACTCATCCAATGATGGGCATTAGGCTGGTTCCAACTCTTGGCTATTGTAAATAATGCTGCAATAAAAATGGGAATGCAGGTATCTCTTCAACATGATGATTTCCATTCCTCTGGGTATATGCTCAGCAGTGGAAAAGCTGGATCACAGGGTAGATCTATCTGTAGTTTTTAAAGGAATCTCCTCCATACTACTTTCCATATGGACTGCACCATTTTGCAGTCCCACCAACAGTGCAGGAGGGTTCCTTTTACTTTGCAACCTCGCCAGCATTTGTCATTCTCTGTCTTGGATGTTAGCCATCCTAACCGGAGTGAGATGGTATCTCAAAGTGGTTTTGATTTGCATTTCCCAAATGCTGAGTGATGTTGAGTATTATTTTTCATATGTCTGTTGGCTTTTTGTATATCTTCCTTAGAGAAATGCCTATTCAGCACCTTTGCCCATTTTTTTAATTGGGTTACTTGGTTTTTTACTGTTAAGTTGTTTGAGTTCGTTGTATATTCTAGTTATTAATACTCTGTCTGATATATGTTTTGGAAATGTTTTCTCTCACTCTGTTGGATGTCTTTTTGCTCTGTTAATTGCTTATTTTGCTGTGCAGAAGCTTTATAGTTTGATATATTTCCTTTGGTTTATTTTTCCTTTGCTTGCCTGTGCTTTAGGGGTAGTATTCATAATGTCTGTACCCAATCCTACTTCCTGGAGTGTTTCCCCTATGTTTTCTTTAGGGAGTTTTATTGTTTCAGGATGTACATTTAACTCTTCAATCCATTTTGAGTTGATTGTGGTGCATGGTGAGAGGTATGGGTCTAATTTCATTCTCCGACATATGAATGTCCATTTTTCCCAGCACCTTTTACTGAAGAGGCGGTCTCTTCCCCAGTGTGTGGTTTTGTAGCCTTTGTAAAAGATCAGATGGTTGTAGGTACATGGGTTGATTTCTGGATTCTTTATTCTGTTCCACTGGTCCATGTGACTGTTTTTATGCCAGTACCATGCTATTTTGGTTACTATCACTTTGTAGTATTGTTTAAAGTCAGGTAGTGTTATTCCTCCAGCTTTACTTTTTATGCTCAGGATTGCTTTAGCTATTCATCATCTTTTGTTCTTCCATATGAATGTTAGGATTGTTTTTTTCCAACAACGAGAAAAATGTCATTGGAATTTTGATGGGGATTGTGTTGAATCTGTAGATCACTTTGGGTAGTATGGACATTTTCACAATGTTAATTCTTCCAATCCAAGAGCACAGGATATCTTTCCATCTTCTTGTGTCCTCTTCAATTTCTCTCAACAGTGGTTTGTAGTTCTCATCATAGAGATTTGTCACATCCTTGGTTAAATTTATTACTAGGTATTTTTTTTTTTTTGGTGGCTATTGTAAATGGGATAGCTTTCTTGATTTCCTTTTCTGACAGTTCATTGTTATAGAAACGCTCCTGATTTTTGCATGTTGATTCATTGTTATAGAAATGCTCCTGATTTTTGCATGTTGATTTTGTATCCTGCAACTTTGCTGAAATCGTTTATTAACTCTAAGAGGTTTTTGGAAAGTCTTCAGGCTGTTCTATATATAGGATCATGTCATCTGCAAACAGGGACAGTTTGACCTCATCTTTTCCAATCTGGATGCCCTTTATTTCCTTCTCTTCCCTGATTGGTCTGGCTAGTACTTCCAACACTATGTTGAATAGGAGTGGTGAGAGTGGGCATCCTTGTCTAGTTCCTGTCCTTAAAGGAAAAGCTTTCAGTTTTTCCCCATTTAGGATGATATTGGCAGTGGGTTTGTCATATATGGCTTTAACTGTGTTGAGACACTTTCCTTCTATGCCCAATTTATAGAGAGTCTATCATGAACAAATGATGAATATTGTCAAATGCTTTTACAGCATCTATAGAGATGATTGTGTGGGATTTTGTCTTTGATTTTCTTGATGTGGTGTATTACATTTATTGATTTGCGTATGTTGAACCAAACTTGCATCCCTGGGATGAATCCCACTTGATCATGGTGTATAATTTTATGTATGTGTTGCTGTATTCTATTAGCTAGTATTTTATTGAGGATTTTTTGCATTTTTATTCATCAGTGATATTGTTCTGTAGTTTTCTTTTTTTGTTGTATCTTTGTCAGGTTTTGGTATCAGAGTGATGTTTGCTTCATAGAATGAGTTTGGGAGAGAGGCCTCCATTTCAATATTTTGGTATAGTTTGCAGAGAATTGATAGTAATTCTTCTTTAAAGGTTTGGTAAAATTCTGCAGTGAAGCCATCCAGGTCCTGGGCTTTTCTTTGCTGGGAAACTGCTGATAGCAGCTTCAATCTCTTTTATTATTGGTCTGTTCAGATTTTCTATATCTTCTTGGCTCAGTCTTGGAAGTTTTTGTGTGTCCAAAAATGTAACCATTTCCTCCAGATTTTCAAATTTATTTTTCTGAAGTATCAGTTGTAATATCACCATTTTCATTTCTCACTTTTATTTGTGTCTTCTCTCTTTTTTTAGTTAGCCTTGCTAATGGTTTGTCAACGAAGAGAGGAAATAAAAAGTTTATCCATTATTCCAAGAAACCAGCAAACACAGAAGACAATCAGTAAATCAGAAAGAAAGGAACAAAAGTTATTTAAAACATCCAAACAAAAGTCAGTATAATGCCAGGAATAAATCAATATCTTTCAATAATAACTCTTAATGTAAAAATTTTGAATCACCACTCAAAAGACATAGACTGACTGACTGGATTAGAAACATGGACCCAACAATATGCTGTCTTCAAGAAACCCACCTCACCTGTAAAGACACACCTAGACTAAGAGTGAAAGGATGGAAAAAGATATATCATTTTATATTTTTTATTTGTCCCATGTTCCAAGTTTTTTCTCTTCTTGTTTCTATCTGTCTTTTTTCTTTTTACTTTTATTTGGATTACTTAATATTTCTTTTTCATTCCTATTAGTTTGGGAGTTACATACTCTAAGCAGCCACTGGCGGTTATGCCTCAATTAATTGCACTCTTTTCTAATAAGAGTCTAATGTTAGTTGGTATGTTACCCTCCTTCAATATAAGCACCTTAGGACCCTCTAATTAAACTTACTTAACCTCTACTGATTTGTAAGCCATTGCTGTAAAGGATATTAATCCTATAAATATTCAACCTTCACAACATATGAACATTATTGTTTTATGCAATAAACATTCACTTAGATGTATCCATATATTCATAATTGCCAATTTTCCTTATTCCTTCCTACAAACTGTCTATCTGTGGTCATTTTCAGACTGCCCTTTAATATTTTCATCAGTGTGTGTCTGCTGGAAGTAAAACATATGAATTTTTGTTTATCTCAAAAATTGTCTTTAACTTTCATTCTTAAAGAGAATTTTGTTAGGTGTATAGTTTTAGTTTTCTAGTTATCTTTTTCACACATTGAAGATATCATTTTACTCTCTTAAGGATTCTATTGTTACAACTGAAAAATCATGTTTTAGTCTTGCTATTGTTCATTTGGACGTGATCTATTTGTTAGTGTCTTCTTTCAAAATTTCCTTTGAGCATGGATTTTTGCAATTTTAATATGAAGTATCTGTTTACAGGATTTGTGATTTGTCATGTCTAGGATTATCTGGACTTCTGAATAACAGATTAAGGTTTTCCAGTTTGAATACTTTTTACTATTATATTTATGAATGTTCCTTAAGCCCTATTTTTTTTTGTATTTCTGTGACTGCAATTATATTTAAGGTAAATTTCACATTACTTTTTATACTCACTACTTACTACAGTATGTGATTTATTCTTTTTCTGTGCTTTGCTCTCAATATTGTCCAATTTCCTAATTTTCTCTTCGACCATGTCTAATCTGCTATTAAATTCATCTACTCAGTTCCTAAGTTGGGTTCTTACAAATTTTTAATCTTGAGTTTCTAATTGTGCATTGTTGGTGTTGTTGCTTTGTTTTCCAAGTCTGAATTTTAGTTTTGATGGTTTCTAATTCCCTGCTGAATTTATCTATATGAACATTAAAAGTAAGTGTATTCGTCTTGTAGTCACTTTCTGGTGGTTTGATAAGTTTTAATAACTGTAGTTATGTTTCTGTTGTCTATTGTTTCCACTGATCCTTTTCACTTTTTCTTCTCTACTTACCTTTGATTTTTGTGGGGTGGGTGGGTAGGCATTATGATGATGTTAATTTCCTCCAGAAAGAATATTCTTTTGTTTCTTCTAGGTGCTCAGGACTTTATCAATCTGATATCACCTTAATCCAATTTTAGACATCAGATTTTGGGGATCATCCACATGTTTCAAAGCTGGGCTATAATCTATGTGAATACTTATTTACTTCTAGTTTAGTCTTGTAAAGGAGCAGCTCTTCAGATTCCTAATGCTAGGAATAGTGTGAATTATTAGAGACCCTCCTTTCTCAGCCAGTTCAGGACTCCAGGCTTCACATTTATCCCTGTAATCTTACAAAGATATAAAAATACTGTTTAGAAGCTCAAACTCATCTTCAAGATCAGCAGAAATTCTTTAAAAAAAGGATCTGAAATGGCAATTTTGCATCTCTGTATTCTCGTCTTCTGTTTAGTCTTGTGATTCTTCACTGCCTTTCCTTTATTTTTGTTTTTAATTGACATATAATAATAGTACGTATTTATGGGGTACAGTATGACATTTCAGTACATGTAATTGGCAGAATTTTCAAAATCCTCTCTTTTTGCTGTTTTGAAATATACAGTATGTCATTGTTAACCATACTAACCCCACTGTATATTGGACACTACAACTAATTCCTCAAATCTAACAGTATTTTTAACCTACCAAACAATCTCTTCCCATCCTCTCCTAGCCCTACCACTCTTAGCCTCTGACAACCACAAGACTACTCTTTATTTCTATGACATAATCACAATAGCCAAGATATGGAATGAAACTAAGTGTCCATCAAAAGAGGAATGGATAAAGAGAATGTGGTACATTTACACAATGGAATACTATTCAGCCATAAAAAAGGGTGAAATCCTGTCATTTTCAGCAACATGAATGGAACTGAACGTCATAATGTTAAGGGAAGTGAGCCAGACACAGAAAGAAAAATACTCCATGATCTCACTCATTTAAGGAATCTCCACATCTTTTTAGTTCACTGGTCTTTATGAAACATTTTTAAAATATTTCATATAGATTTTTTTAGCACAAAAGTTTGTACTAAGCAACTAGTTCACCTGTACTGAATATAAAAATTTGCAATTATCCTGTAATTTTGTTTCAGAGTAATTACTAAAAATCAGCTCCAGTAAGATGGACAATTTTAATATATCATTTTCTCAGAAAAGTTGATACATCAAAAGAGGGGGAGCTTGAAGCTTGCAACTTTCTGCCATAAGTTTCATAGCCTCTCTAATATTCATATTGCTCAAAGAGTAGATTAGATTTAACATGATTAACAACACTACAAAACTGATACCAGTCTTTCTCCAGTGAATAAGTTGAGATGGGCTGTGCATATGTGAAGATGGAGCTGCCGTAATAGATAACAACAATGATCTCGTGGCAGGCACACCTAGAAAAGACTTTTTGCCTCCCCTCTGAAGAAATGATCTTTAAAATGGTAGAAATGATATAAAGGTAAGAAAGGAGTGTACTCAGAAAAGGAGTCCAAACATTGAAAATTGCAATGGAGAGCAGCACCAATTCATTCACAGGAGTGTCTCCACAAGACAAGATCAGCAAAGGAGGTTGTCACAGAGGAAATAGTTAATCTGATTACTGCTACAGAAGGACAGGCAGAATGTCAGTACTGTGTTCCCCACGAACAGAAGAAACTGCCATTCCAGCATGAGACTGCTAACTGGCTATATAGAACCTTGTTCATAATAACAGAATACCTTAGGGGATTAAAGATTGCAATGTAAAGATCATATGCCATTATTGCCAATAGCAGGTACTCTGACTCAACAAAGAAAATAAATACAAAAATTTGTGTCATGTAACTCACACAGCAAATGATTTTTTTCTCTGATACAAGATGTACCGTCATCTGAAGGACATTGGTGGTGGTGTAGCAGATGTCGAGAACAGCTAAATTTTCCAGAAAAATATACATGGATGTATGTAAGCATGGGTCAGTCATGGTCACCAGAATAATGAAGATATTTCCTCCCAATGTGCAGATATACGTTAAAAGAAAGATGGTGAAAAGTAAAAATTGCAACTCATGTAAATTAGAGAATCCCAAGATGTTAAAACTCACATAGCTGTCTGGTTTTTCCCTTCCATAATATGGCTTTGGTTTTCCTTTTGAAATTGGGACTGAGGAAGCATAGATTTCTGTGATCATGTACTGTTCCAGAAACAGTCCACAAAAAAAGAAAATAAAAATGTAGCAAATGAAAAGTTAGTTATTTATCAACAAAAACATCAGGTGTGTCTGCAAACTGGCATAATCCCTCTTCAAATGAACTCTCTGCCCTAGCGTACAGTATGAGTATAAACACATTCAATCTTTCACATATAGGTCAAATCTCATAAAATGAAACTACAGGCAGTAAATAATGGTCAATAAAGAGGGAAGAAAAAGGCATAGTGGTACCAGAAACTGATATCATATTGGGGGGCAGCTACATAAAATATAGAGAAAATTTATACTTAATCATAACATACACTTTAAGGCTCTGGGCCTTGGAAAGTCATGTGATTTAAATGACCTCTGGTCACTGAAAGCTCTTACAAGAAAAAAACTTTTTTTATACAATGGGAAAAAATTAATCTTCCATATTCCACTTTCTGTGCTAAATTTATCCTAAACTGTATGCCCTTACAAATCACTAGAGCTCTTGAACTAGCTCAAACTGGCTCACAAGAACACATTGTTAAATTTTCAGAAATTTTGCAAG